>NW_026867553.1:0-203560 GCF_020745735.1 Hemiscyllium ocellatum
ATTCCCGCAATGATCGCCCACTGAAATTTTGCTCACTTGTCCTCGCTGCAAATAAATTGATGACGTCCCCTCCTCAACACAGCTGAGTGATGCGCTCCTTCACTAGTAGTGCAGTGTCTCTCCTTACTAACTTGATGCTCTGGTTCCAGCCCATATGTCCCCACCAACTAATTGAAAAACCCCCGAAAGCCACTGTCAAGCGTCCCTGACAAGATTTTCTTGCCGATTCATTTTAGATGCAAGCAGTCCTTCATCTAAAAGTGCAGTTTAATTTCTAAAAGTGTGAGATTCTGCATTTTGGAAAGGCAAATTAGCGCAGGACGTAACGGCAAGGTCCTGGATTGTTATTTGAACATAGAGGCCAGGGAGTGCAGGTTCTTGAAAGTGGAGTCTCCTGTAGATAGAATGGTGAAGAAGGCGCTTAGTATGTTTTCCTTTACTGTTCATTGCATTAAGGAAAGGCGTTGGCACGCCCTGTTGCGGCTGTTCAGGACATTGGTTAGGCCACTTTTAAAATATTGCGTGCAATTCGGATCTCCCTACTGTACAAAGGATGTTGTGAAAATTGGAAGGGTTCAGAAAAGATTTACCAGGATGCTGGCAGGGCTGGAGTTGTTGCGCTGCAGTGAGAGGCTGAATGGGCCGAGGCTGTTTTCCTTGGAGCGTCAGTGCCTGAGGGGTGACTTTCCAGAGGTTTGTAAAGTTATAAGAAGCACGGATAGGATGAACAGAGGAGTTCCTTTCCATGGGTTATTGGAGACCAGAACTAGAGAGCACAGTTCTGCGGTGAGAAGGAATCGTTTTGAAATGACGGAAGGAGCAACTTTTTTCACGAAACGGCTGGTGTGAGGACGGAAAGATCTGCCAGAGGACATGGAGGAAGCTGGTAGAATTACAACATTACAAAGACACCTGGATAGGTCCATGAATGTAGGACTCATGTTCTCTGGCAGACATCGCAATGATCCGTATATGTTAAGTTAGCCAGCTCCAACAGACACACACCGGTTTATTTACCACGTATTCAATATACTATGTGTCTGATCCTAACCTGCATTGTACGTAGCACGGGTCGTAATTCTTAGATTATTACCGGAGAGTTCCTGCCTTTTAGATCTAACTCTCTGAATTGTTGTTGCAGGTCGTCCCACCTATGTCACTCTTCCCAATGTGGACAATGAAATCTGTCTGTCTGCCCGCCCATTTTAGAATGTCCTAAAGTCTCATTCATAGTTCTTTCAAAACCAACACAACAACAAATTTCAGGGTTTAATATATTAACATCAAACTACATGTCTTCTTGAAATTTGGCTTGTGCTAGTATTAACTATGCTTTGTAACAGTTTGAAATGTGTAAATCCTTTGATATCCATATGATTTCGTTCTGTTACGTGATTAATCACTGAAACTAATTTATCTCACTTACTGAGCTTTTTGTCTTATTTTTACACACGGCCTATTGCCTTCTTTGTTCTTAACGTGAAAATGCTGCATTTATTCGTGTTATTTTTATAAGGACTGAACCAGGTACAAAAGTTGATCCGAAATAATTGTGTCTCTAGTGGTGTTGATAAGATATAAATAGGCGCATCACAATTCTTACTCAGACGCCAGAGGGGAGCAATTTACTCATCTAATTGAAAATGCATGCTCCTGCAAAGTCGCCAATATTTTTAATTTATTACTCTGCCCTTGCAGCTTTCGGAGTTCCAGGTAAATATGAGATACTTGGCATAATAGCTGTCAATTTATTATATTCTGAGGTAGTCGAGAAAATTCCTGTTTAATCAGTGCAGCATTTTAATAAGACTATACATTTTTGTATTCAGAACTCTGGAGTTAGGTGGCTCACCGAAACAGCAAACAAAGACCAACAATGACTTTCATGCTGTTTTCGACGGTTTTTATTTGCATTCACAACATGGTCCCCGAAGATGTTTATTGCAGACATGTTCGCATGTACACCTATTTTGTGTAACTTACGTGATTCCTGAATGAAGATTTTTTTATTTCTGAACATTTTTTCGATACTTTCCTGGAACATGTGAACCGTTAGCTGGTTCAGCACGTATTCTCCAACCATAGATTGCCTTTAGAAGGTGTTGGTGAAGTTGTCGTTTTGAACCACTGCAGTTCATTTTATGCAAGTACACCGAAATGTCGTGAGGGAAGTAGTTGCAGGATAGTGACACAGCAACACTAAGGGAGCGACATTATGTTTTGAAGTCTGGGTAATGAGAAGCTTGGAAGGGATCTTGGAGGTGCTGCTATGCACATTGATCTGGTGTCCTTGACTTTCATACAGACAGTGGTGATGGGTTTAGACTGTACTGTCTCACGGTACTTTGCTGATTTCTGCAGTGCATCTTGTAGATGATACAGACCAGCTAACGTCTATTACTACCAGAGATAATTAATATTCCTTGAAATGGTGAAAGCCAAATTAGCAACATGTTTTTCCTGAGTTGCAGTCAAGTTTGTTGTCGGAACTGCTAACATCCAAGAACCATTGATTTAAATACCTATTGCATTGCACAGTATGAGCAGGATTGGGGATCCATCAAATGTGATAGAGAAACATGTTCATTGTTATCTCTTTTCGGGAAGTTAAATGCCTGGAAGTTGAGAAGCACGATAATTTGTTACTTAAAACTCGCCCTGCAGTTCAATGCTGCCTGATTCAGAACCCGATGATCCGTTAATGATATTTATCTTTTTGCAATGATAAGTGAATGGTGCCAGTACTAGCTTTAACTTGGAGAATAGATCGTTGATGTAACAGCAGAAGAGGACCGTTTCTTGGGGGTATGTTTATTGTTATCGTTAACCATATTCAAATATTGCTCAGAAAGATTCTGTAACAATTTGTGCATCATTACTCTGCCTATTTGGTTTTGAAATGCGGTTAAATTCCTTACATTTCTATATCATCAGAAGTGTAAAGTTTCTCAAATATTTTATACTATGGGTTTAATTATTAGTTGTGGCAGGCATTGCTGTTATTGGGTAAACAGACTAATTTTCTTAATTGAATCCAATGTAACTGATACAAATCTCATACTACCCCTTCATCAAATTGATATTTGATGTTTCTTATGCCTGCATGTGTCTCCCTTTCTCTCCTTCTCACTCTCAGTCACTTTCTCTTACATTCTCACCCTTACAGCCAACCTGGTGACCATAGTGATACTGTCCCGAGGAAGATGTGGTCTCTCAGGATGCATCACTCGATACCTTGTGACTATGGCAGGAATAGACTTGGTTATTATTTTCATTGCAGTGATTTTTAGTCGGCTTCTGGCAATTTATTTTCCAGCTAGTGTACTGAATACCACACTGGGATGTCGTCCGTTAATTCTGCTGACTTATGCTTCCCGAAACTGTTCTGTCTGGTTGACTGTCGCTTTCACCTTTGATCGGTTCCTATCCATTTGTCACCAGGAGCAGAAAAAAAAGTACTGCTCAGAAAAAGTCTCCTCTGCAGCTATAGGAATAATCTGTGCGATTTGTTGTTTGATAATCGTTCCATTTTACTTCTTATACGAGCCCTTATATATCCTTAATGGCAAAGGCTGGTACTGCAACATAAAAGTGAATACTTACTCATCGGTTGCATGGAGAATGTTTGACACCTTTGACCGCATTCAAACGCCATGTCTCCCGTTCCTGCTTATTTTACTGTTTAATGGACTGACTGTCAGACACATTATAGTTGCTAGTAGAGCACGCAGGAGACTCAGATCCCGCAGCAATGAAATTAATAAACGTGACACAGAAGTGGAGAGCAGGAGAAAATCCATCATTTTACTATTTGCCATCTCTGGCAGTTTCCTTTTGTTGTGGCTGACGTACATTGTATATTTTCTACTTGTGCAAATTTCAGGTGACAGCTACTCGATAGGTTCCAATCCCAACGACCCGAAATTTATTCTTCAGGAAAGCGGGTACATGTTACAACTGTTAAGTTCATGCACAAATACGTGTATTTATGCAGTCACGCAGACAAAATTCAGAGGTCAATTGAAAGATTCATTTAAATACTTCTCCAAGCTTATTATAAAATGTCATAAACAGTGATCCCGGCTCAATAATTAGATTTAATTTTAACATTTCAGTGAATCAACACACAATTACATGAATCTGTAGCTCAGCAATTCTGAAATATGTACCAGCACGATCCCCAAACTGTTAATTCATGCCAAATCGACCTTTATCCCCGTGTCATATATTGATAGCAGCCACTTGTGGAAGAGACGTTTTGCCAGATTCAAAGGTTCAGCATAAGAACTATTCCTTATAAAATGGATTGTATGATGCAAGTGTAAACTCTGAATGGGAAGACATCGATAGCCTCTGATAAAAATCAATATTATAGGCCAGGCCAGACGCCATCAAAATACCTGAAGAAGACATTCTGGATCCCAACCCCTTATGTTTAAGGCAGATTGGAAGTGGACATTGCAAGTGTGGTGCAGCTGGTCAAACCACTTGGCTTAAAGGAAACAAAAATTTCTAAAAGATACAATTGAAACTCTAGCAATAGAAAACCAACTTAATTTTACTGTTGGAAACTTGACTGTCTGGATGGACCAAATTAAGTAAGGAACTGTCTAATTCCTATAACATTCCATTAGCACAGCCCTTGGCAAACACTAAATTCAAACGCAGATTCTTCCAGGCAGGAGAGATGTTAGATAGACATGTAAGTCAGTAAACATCTGCTGAAACTTGGAACATTTCGCTAGTGCTGCAGCTTCTATCTTTTCCAGCCAGAACTAAGTACAGAAAAGCGTAATTTGGGAGAATTGGCCACACCCCTAGCATTATCAAAGTAGGCATTTCAGGACATCTGCTATTGCGACCTCTCTTGAGAAACAAAAGGAAAAAATAGCATTTTAAAGTAACAGCCTCCTTTATAAAAGAACCATCATTACACACAAAGACAGCTTCATTATAACCATCTTAGTCTTACTCTGTTAGTACACAAAAATACATGTACACTACATTGAATATAACCATGAAAACCTGTACTACTACTTTCTATTTCTTTTCGTTTGCCCCTTCCACTGAACGCATTCATTTTTATTCATCAAAATCTGACAATATGTCGGCAATTACGCTTTCTCGCCCTACCACATATAAAAACTTGAAATCGAAACACTTAAATAACAAGCTCAATTTAAACAGGATGCATTTCTTGCCCTTAACTTTTTCCAAAAAAACATTTATAGGTTATGATCAGTATGTATGATTGTTTCAGACACATTGCTTGCAAAATAAATATTGAACTGTTGTTACGCCAATACCAAGCTTAAGTTGTCATTCTCAATTTCCGAATATTTCTGTAATGAATGTTCAATTTCCTGTAGAAATATAGAAAGTTCTTTTTATCTTTTCATCATCGTTCCACAAGAGCACAGCATCGACATGCAGATCCTCACATCATTGACTACCTTAAAAGGCTTTGTGTACTTACGTGTGGCTAATACTGGAGCAGTGGGTACCACCGCTTTCAGGCTGTCACATGCCTTTTGACCGTTTGCTGTCTACTGAAACACTGTGCATTTTTTTCAGTAATTCAGTGAATGGAGAAGACACACTGCTAAAATTCGTGTCTAATTTCCCGTTACACACACTCTATCCCAAGATTCGTGGTATTTTCCCCTTCATCGATCGTATGGGAAATTCCCCGTCACCTTTGTTCTCTCATTTCATGGGGCCATCGATCTGTATCTGGTTACATATGCCAGGAATGGGGCTTTGGCGAATTTATTCTTGGTCTGGAATATCACCAAGCCTGCATCGCGATGTCGATCCAAAAATCTCAAATAGATGTTGCAAATATTCCTTCTGTACGTGACAAAAAATAATCACCAGATCATCAATGCTGTCCACACAATTGGATAAATCAGAAATGAATTTATTGCTGAGTCTTTGAACTGTGGCTGGCACGTATTTCATAGCTGTCATGAATTTAAATTGATATAGTCTATTGAGTAGAAAGTGAGGTCTGCAGATGCTGGAGATCAGAGCTGAAAATGTGTTGCTGGAAAAGCGCAGCAGGTCAGGCAGTATTCAAGGAACAGGAGAATTGACTTTCGGGCATAAGCCCTTACTATTGAGTGTTGTGCAAGATGAAATGAAAGTTACTCTTCCTGTTTAATGTCCCTTCCAGTATCCTGTGAGTACATCCAACTTGGAAATATCCATTGCTGGTATCAGCTCGTCAGTGCATTTTCCAAACGGGAATCGAATATTCTTCAGACTCTGAGATTACATTGACTTTGCCAGGGATTACACATTACCACTTTGTACTGTCTATTTGTGACACGATTCCTCACAGTGAGCCCCAGGTACGGCAACTCACTTGCATCATGTCATCTTGGTGCATGCATTCATTCTCTTTTCTTTAAACCTTGCAAGCTTAGTAGATGAATTTTACAAGGGTGCTGTTTAATTGAAACAACCTTTCCAATAACTACGTCATGCATATTAGGATTAGTGCTTCCCAGCTTATTTACATATATCCCCCCGTACAAAAGCAATCGCTCTTTCTGGTCCTTTTGGTTTTCCACTTGATGGTAACTCACTGCTTAATCCGTTTTTTTTTGACTCATACAATTCCTCATTTTCCAATTTAGTTTGATTAATATGCAATTCAGAATGCTTTAAACTTGATTCTTCATTATGTGTTGTAATTAGTAACACGAAGTCCTTTTGACTTCCTAGTAAGGCCAATCACCTTTTGATCATGTTGACCTGATACAGTCCAGAATCCATCTGCTACAGTTCATCTTACTCAACCGGTTTCTGATCTGACGAGGTGCACTTAACCTGGCTTTCGCAGTTGCACCGTCACTGGGAGTAACACAAAGACTTTACCTTTGTAAGCAAAATTGTGAACTTTTGATTTCTTATTTGTTTCAGCTTTCATGGTATGCTGCAATATTATTGAATGCTGTCTCGTCAGCTATTTCACTGTCTTTTTAAAAATAACTTATATTCAGAACACTTGGTCTCAGAATTAAGATTCATCAACTTCTCCTTAATCAACTTTTGCCGTAATCTGACATCGTGCCCAATAACTAATTCAAACAGAGTGAATATACTCAATTCATTTGGTGTACTCTAATGACATAAAAAAAAGACACAAGCCGACTTCCCTTAACCCAATCACCTGGATAATTATGAGTATAAGCCGACCACATGGTCTTTAATTTCTGATGCCACTTTTCCTGCATTCCCTGCTATTCTGGATGGCGTGCATTGGATTTGAATTGTTCTGATGCTAAGGATTTCATAACTTCCTTGAATAATTTCGATGTACATTTTCAGTCTTGACCTAATTGTAGCTCTATGGGTCATGTATATCTGGTGAAAAATTAGAAATACTCCTTTACAATGCTTTCAGATGAGATAATGCAGGATAGAATGGCCTCTGCAAATCTTGTCGATGCGTCCATTATTGTGAGCAGATACTGATGCCCACTTTTTTTAAGGTATGCAACCTCAGCAAACAATTTAGACCATTTAATTACATATCTCCTTTACTCTCAACAACAAGGATTGACATGTTCCCGCAACCCTTTAAAATGTAACTACGATATTTGCTACTCCTGGCCTCTGTGATTAATCATTATCTTTGCAAGCTTTTTTTAACGAAGATCTGACATTTCCACATTAACCAACTTCCCTTTAGGTTGTACATTCCGCTGCTGCTTTTCTACCTCAAATGTGTTTTCTTTAACCATTTTAACAAAATTCACGAACTGTACTCTTTTCCTAGTTTGTCGACACAGAGCTTTCTCTCGCCCACCAAAAAAGGTACTTTATATTGTCCAATTTATTGCAGTAAAAGCACTGGAGCTTTTCAACTTATCTGTACCCTTCATGGCTTTCCTTTCGATACCTATAGTAAGCAAATTTATTCTTTTCACCAGGATCTACTTTCCCTTTACGATGTGAGGATTTGTGGTATCCCAAACTTCTATCCCTCTTTGATTGAAATTCATGTTGGAAGACAAACTTTGGTGTATTAACCATCTCATATTCATCAGTCATTTCAGTTGCTAATTATTTTAACTCTTTCTGCTTCCACCTGGTTCTCACGATCTCAAGAATATCACAAGAATCACAAAAGCTCAGATTTTGAGTGCGAGCAGCAGCTGCGGTTAAACGAACCCGGAAGACTGCAGCTAAGGTAAGACAGTTTGTTTTAAAATTACTTACTGGTAGCAGGCTGTGGTGTTCTTTTTTTCCTTCAAAGAAGGAGCGGGGGCAGCAGGAGGAAGTGACGACGACCAGAGGGGCAGCCGTGAAGGAAAGCAGTGAGTACATAAATCAGGAAGGTGGTTAATGCCGAGCCTCTACAACTGCACTGTCTCTCACCCACCCTCCTCCTCTGACCTAGTTAATATGGACTCTGGTTTGTTATGGTAAGTATTTTCTATTTATTTATCAGTGACTGGTTAAAAGTTTACTTTTTTTGGTTTATCTACTAATTGGTTTTTAGAAAAAGACTATAGCAGAGAGGAATCAGAAAGTATTTTAACTCAAATTTTTGCAAAGTAATAAAGTAATTAACTAAGCAGAGATGGCTGGGCAGGTGATGTGCTGTAGCTGTATGATGTGGGAGCTGGCTGATCCCATTGTGAACGGCAGTGACCACATCTGCACCAAGTGTTGATTTCTGGCAAACTCCGGATCAGAGTTGATGATCTGGAATCTGAGCTTCAAAAACTGGTACATCTGGGAGGGGGAGTTACCTGGACTCTTTGTTTCAGGAGGCAGTCATGCCTGGGAGATTAAGTAATTTACATTCAGTTAGTGATCAGGGACATCAGAGTGTGACTGTAAGTGAGGCAGGTAGGGGGAACCAGAGTTCAGGAGTGCAAGAGCCTCAGCCCTTGACCTTGTCCAATAGGAATGAGAGTCTTACTCCCTGAATGGATGAGGATAAGGGCGGTGGACAGGATGAGCTAGCTGACCACGGCACGATGGTGCAGAAGGACATTCAAGAGTGGGGAGCAAGAAGTCAAGAAGTGGTTGTAGGGGATTCTATAAATAGGTTGACAGATATTATCCTTTGCAAGCCAGATCGGTTTCACGCATGGTGTGTTGCCTGCCCAGTGCCAAGGTGTAGGAAATCTCCAACCAGCTTGAAGGGATATTGGAGCGGGAGGGGGAGGATCCAGTTGTTGTGGTCCACAGTGGGACTAACAAAATCGGCAATGCTCGGGTGGAGGACCTGTTTGGGAATTATCAAGCACTAGGAAGGAAATTGAAGTGCAGGTCCTCAAAGGTCATAATCTCTGGATTACTTACTTAGCCACGTGACAATTGGTTTTGGGCTAAGAAAGTTATGGAAGTAAACACGTGGCTAAGGGATTGGTGTGGGAAAGAGGGATTCCACTTCATGGGGCTTTGTCATCAGTTTTGGAACCGGGGGGATCTGTCCCGTTGGGACGGTCTCCACTTGAACTGATCAGGTACCAATGTTCTAGCGAATGGATAAATGGGGTGGGAAGTAGGACTTTAAACTTCTGAGTTGAAGGGAAGGGAAAGTGAAAGTGGCAGGGAGTATGGAGTTTATTGGAAAGATAAGCAGCAGGATAGCATGTGTGCAGGCGGATTTAAACTTGAGGCAGACTGGGAATGCAGCAAAAAGGAAGGATAACATATGACATCTTATGACTTCCAATATCTCTAATACTAAGAAAGTTAACATGAAGGCACTTTACCTGAATGCTCGTAGCATTCGTAACAAAGCAGATGAACTAATGGCACAGATCATCTTGAATGGTTATGATGTGGTAGGCATCACAGAGACGTGGTTACAAGGGGGTCAGGACTGGCAGTTAAACATCCAAAGATTTTCAACTGATTGCAAAGACAGGGAGGTGGGCAGAGGGGGCGGGGTTGCCTTGTTAGTTCAGAACAAAATTAAACCTACGGCACTGAATTACATAGGGTCGGATGATGTGGAGTCTGTGTGGGTGGAATCGAGGAACCACAAAGACAAAAAAAAACATAATGGGACTTATGTACAGACCTCTGTGTATCGGGAAATAGAGAAGGCATGTCAGTAAGGCAAGGTCTCGGTGATCATGGGAGACGTCAATATGCAGGTGGACTGGGTAAATAATGTTGCCAGTGAATCCAAAGAAAGGGAATTCCTGGAATGCTTACAGGATGGCCTGTTGGAACACTTGTCATTGAGCCCACAAGGGAGCAGGCTATTCTGGACCTCGTGCTTTGTAATGAACCAGACATTATAACAAATCTTAGAGTACGGGAACACTTAGGAAGCAGCGATCATAATATGGTAGAGGTCAGTCTGTAGTTTGAAAGAGAGACGGCAAAATCGGATGTAATGGTGTTGCACTTAAATAAAGGTAATTATGAGGGCATGAGTGAGGAACTGAAGAAATAGACTGGAAGCAGAGCCTAGCGGGAAGACAGGAGAACAATAATGGCAGGAGTTTTGGGTATAATTGAGGACACTGTGCAGAGGTTCATCCCCAAGAAAAGAAAGATTATCTGGGGAGGGATTAGACAGCCATGGCTGGCAAAGGAGGTCGGGAAATATATTAAGGAAAAAGAGAGATCCTATAAAGTGGTCAAGAGCACTGGGAAATCAGAAGATTGGGAAGGCTACAAAAACAAAAAGAGGATAACAAAAAGAGAAATAAGGAAGGAGAGGATGAAATATGAAGGTAGGCTAGCCAGTAATATCAGAAATGATAGTAAAAGTTTCTTTCAATACATAAGAAACAAACGACAGGCAAAAGTCGACATTGGACCTCTTCAAACTGATGCAGGAAGCCTGGTGATGGGAGATAAGGAAATAGCAGGAGAACTTAAGAAGTACTTTGCGTCAGTCTTCACAGTTGAAGATATGAGTAATATCGCAAAATTTAAAGGGAGTCAGTGGGCTGAGTTGAGTGTGGTTGCCCTTACAAAATAGAAAGTGCTAGAAAAGCTAAAAGGTCTTAAAATTGATAAATCTCCTGGCCCCAAATGTGCTACATCCTGGAGTTCTGAGGGAGTTGGCTGAGGAAATAGCGGAGGCATTGGTTGAGATCTTTCAAAAGTCACTGGAGTCAGGGAAATTCCCAGATGATTGGAAGATGGCTGTTGTAACTCTCTTTTTCAAGAAAGGATCAAGACAAAAGATGGAAAATTATAGGCCAATTAGCCGAACCTCGGTTGTTGGTAAAATTCTAGAATCCATCATAAAGGACGAGGTTTCTAAATTCTTGGAAGAGCAGGTTAGGATTAGAACAAGTCAACATGGATTTAGTAAGGGGAGGTCGTGCCTGACAAATCTGTTGGAATTCTTTGAAGAGGTGATTAGTAGCTTAGACCAGGGAACCTCAGTGGATGTGGTCTATCTAGACTTCCAAAAGGCCTTTGATAAGGTGCCACTCGGGAGGCTGCTGAGCAAGATGAGGGTCCATGGCGTTCTAAGTATGGATTGAGGATCGGCTGTCTGACAGAAGGCAGAGCGTGGGATAAAATGTTCTTTTTCGCAATGGTAGCCAGTGACAAGCGGTATCCGCAGGGTTCAGTGTTGGGGCTGCAGCTGTTCACGTTATATATTAATGATTTGGATGAAGGGATTGTGGTAATTCTAGCGAAGTTTGCCGATGATATAAAGTTAGGTGGACAGCCAGGTAGTACTGAGGTAGTGGGGATGCTGCAGAAGGATCTAGACAGTTTGGGAGAGTGGTGCAGGAAATGGGTGATGGAATTCAATGTGAGCAAATGCGAGATCTTGAATGTGAAAAAAAATACAAGCATGGACCAGTTTCTGAACAGTGAGAACATTTATAAAGCCAAGGTACAAAGGGATCTGTGAGTGCTAGTCGAGGATTCTCTCAAGGTAAACATGCAGGTTGAGTCCCTGATTAAGAAAGCAAATGCAATGCTGTCATTTATCTCAAAAGCACTCGAATATAAAAGCACAGTTGTGCTACTGAGACTTGATAAAGCTCTGGTTAGGCCGCATTTGGAGTACTGTGTCCAGTTTTGGTCCCGACACATCAGTAAGGACATACTGGCACTGGAAGTTGTCCAGCGGAGATTTACACGGATGATCCCTGGAAAGGTAGGTCTAACATACGAGGAACGGCTGAGGATCCGGGGATTGTTTTCAGTGGAGTTTAGAAGATTAAGGGGAGATCTAATAGAAACGTAGAAGATAATACATGGCTTGGAAAGGGTGGACGCTAGGAAATTGTTTCTGTTAGGCGTGGAGACTAGGACCCGTGGACACAGCCTTAGAATTAGAGGGGGTAAATTCAGAACAGAAATGCGGAGACATTTTTTTCAGCCAGAGAGTGGTGGGCCTGTGGAATTCATTGCCACAGAGCGTAGTGGAGTCCCGGACGCTAAATATCTTCAAGGCAGAGATAGATAAATTCTTGATGTCACAACGAATTAAGGGCTACGGGGAAAAGTCGGGTAAGTGGAGTTGAAATGCCCATCAGCCATGATTGAATGGCGGAATGGACTCCATGGGCCGAACGGCCTTATTTCCACTCCTATGTCTTATGGTCTAACCCCTGAAAATAATCGTCTAACCCTGTCATATGATTGACCTGTTATTAATGCCCTTATCCACTTACCAAAATTTCTGCGTTTGATCCTTTCAAACCCAGTATACGTTTGACCAGGGTCACTGGTTAGATTATTTAAACATTGTCTGTGGGCCGATGACACATGGTCCTATGCATTTAAGATGGTTTCCTTCACGTTCTCGCGTCCACAGATACCTCCACGGACCGTGATGTGAACACCTCACCAGCGCTCCCTGACAGTTTTGTTTGGATCAACTGAATCCATGTGGTTTCTGGTCACTTCATTTATTTAGCCACATTGTGAAATGAGACGAAAACATATTGGACATCCATCCCTACGTACCATGTTTGGACTTTTTAAACAGATTCCGACCAGAAATTTGATTACGACGAGTTTGGCAATCTTTACTACCTTCTTCACTAAGCCTATCTTTTACATTCATTTCCTTTCTTTTAAGCCGACTTTCCAATGAAAGTGCATTTTTCTGATTTTGAACCGCCCTCACTCGATTTCTCCTCTCTCACTTGCACCTTCTTCTGTTTTTCCCCCTTTCTTTGCTCTCTTTCTCTAGTTCTTCTCCTCGGGCCTTTCTCTACTTCGCTCTTTTTTGTTTCACGAAAGCGATGCGATGCATTTCCTTCTATTCTTCCTGGTAAATTCATCATTCTTCTCCTGCCTCTGCTTCTCGACATCATTCAAACTCTTTGATTTCCGATCCATGTTTAAGCTGCGTCATCTGTAATTGAATTCTAGCTATTTCTAAATATTCTGATATTATTTTCAACAAATGTAACTGCCAAGCTATTGCTGTAATTATCTTTGTCGTTCCTCACAGATGAAAACAACTCCAACTCCAACTTGTCTGTCATTTCCAGCAGGTTTGACTTGCTGTCTTTTTTTTCCAAAACACCCAAAGTCACTTCTTCCACCATCAGAAAACTCCAAGTGACTGAACAATGTATTATTACACCGAGTGATATTTAAACCAACAGACGTCAAACCCGAAAGTAAAGGCATTTAAAGACACCATTCGCTGGCTTTAAGTCCCACAATCCTAAGCCAAATTGGAATTATTGAATTAACCACGAAAACAGCCCCCAATCCGTTGTGATCGAGGACAAACCTTGCCAAAAACATTTTGAGAAGGAAACCGAGATCTTAAATTCTTCTTAGTTTAAAGGATGATATGAATGCAACTTCCACGTTTGATGCAGCTGTTCAAAACGCTCGCCTTTGAGCAAAAATGGAATTTATTTAAACAGTCCCGTTGAAACACACATAAAAGAAAGCGGAGTTTAAAATAACTCAACTATTGAAACTTAACTGAACAGATCTCGTTCCTAAAACATTCAATAAAAAACACTCCTTGGCAAAGTGTAAACTCAAACGCAGATTCTCAAACGCTGGTTGGTGCATCTGCTGCAGATTGAAATCTTTCTTGCCTGCAACAGTGTCTGCTCCAGCAAAAGCAACAGCTTCTCAGTGTCACAGCAAACCAAAGTAGAAAAAAAATCCTCAGCTGGGAGAATTGGGTCCCCCACTGCCTTTGACAACGTAGAAGTGTCAGCGCCTTTGCAATGACAACCTCTCTCGAAAACAATATGTCAAAATATCCTTTTGTGAAAGTGAAAACGTCGTCATATCAGTGACAAACAATAAGATGATATTGCTGTTACATTTGTATAAATTAATACATGCACACTACGACTGTTGCTTATGCAAAACGTGAAAGAAAACTCATAGTTCCAGTAAAAATTTAGTTTGCACTTCCTGGTGTTTTCATATCTCTGCAGTATTGGAAAAACTTTCTAGATTTCATTTCACATGTATTTGTCAATCGTCATGTGTTGTTATCAACTTTGCATTACCATTGATGCAATGTTCGCTATTGCTAAGTATAATCCCAAAAAGAAATCAACAAGAAGACATTTCCATAAATTGAGACATTTTGCTGTTTGTGCCCTGAAATGTATTCATCTACTGTGAAACCTATAATTTGGCCTGAAAAGCGACAGAAGCAGGCCACTGATTTTGTATGAAAATTTGGTCATCTCGTGTTGTTGCACCGGAGATTCTCTGCTCTTCTTGTTCCCTTCTCTTTTGTCCCCAGTTGCTCCCTCACACATGTCAACCTGGCCTCTCTGGAGCTCATGGCGGGTCCCGGCCTGGTATCCAGGTGACTCCCAGCCTGTTGTCTTAGTGCTATGTGGCTGGTCTCTTGGCGGTTCATGGTTGAACCTGGCCTGGTCTCCCGGCGGAACGTGGTGAGTTCCAGTCTCGTCCCGTGACTGGTCTTAGTGGTCCCACGCCTGGTCTCACGGTGGTATATCGGGCAGGTCTCTCTACAGTTCATGGTGGTGTCTCCATTCCGCGTGCAAGTGATTCATCAAAATCTGTTGAACGTTTAATGTGTTCATCTAATATCCTCATCTAATCTATGAAAAACTTTGACGTAAGGCATGCCAAGTTTGTTTATTTTTGTCATATTCTATCAAGTAATATTTCACTTGTTAAATGTACTTTGGACCGAAGCTTTCTCTTTAACCAAGGTAGATTTTCGGTTCCAGTGAGGCCACGCATGGGAATGAGACACAATATTCACTTTGTTGCTGTATGTCTTTGGTTGACAATACATGAAAAAAAAATTACAAATAAAATAGTCGATGCTTTGGCACTAAATAGAACAGGGGTTTTGTTTGCCACAATAAATGTGACATGGCCATGCAAGAATGAGATAACGGCATAAGTTATGGCAGTGATACAACAGTTAAAATTACTGTAGCATAAACACAACAAGGTTCTTGCGCTCAATGGTTTTTTTAAGAGAGTGACTTCAGCCGCTCAGTCATAGAGTGAAAGGGCATCAGGGAAGGCGGGAAGTAGAGTTCCCACCTCAGCCAGTCTATCCATGATTATATCTAATTTTGGAACAAACATTTGAGCAGGACGACTTGCTTTGGTTTTATCTCAAACAGTTGTGCTTTAATCTGAGTACACAGTATTACATTATCGAACAGTAATATTGTCGAATGTGCCTCGGAAAAAAAAAAAACACTTCATTCCACATTGAGCCTATATGATAAAAGTTTGCTGGTGTGAATGGAACTGTGGGTTTGAGATTATAATTAGATCAGTAACGATTTTATGGGATAAAAGTGCAAGCTGGCGTTATATTGTGTTAAGCTCGCTCAATTACATATGTTTATGAAGCACTTTATTTTAATTCAACCAAATACTGCTGTATCCCTTTTCATTTTATTAATGGATTCAATGTCTGACTGGAGCAATACATCCAACCTTGGACAGACTAAGTAAATATACATGGAGAAATTCCTCAAGGTTTGGCATTCAAACCGGAAATCCTTTAATAAAAAGATAGTTTTGGCCCCCATTTACCAAACTCTCAGACACAGAACCGGAAATGATATCACTTACCACAACACAGTAAGACACACAACTAGAAAGCGGGAGAGAACAACTTCAGCAGTGCCTCATTTATGGTATGGCGGCACGGTAGCACAGTGGTTAACGCTGGTCCCTCACAGCGTCAGAGACACGGGTTCAACTGGCCACTCTCTGTATGGAGATTGTGCACTCTCCCCGTGTCTGCGTTGGTTTCCTCCTACAGTCCAAAAATGTGCAGGTTGGTTGAATTGGCCATGCTAAATCGCCTGTAGTAAATATATGGGAAAAGGTCTAAGTGGGTTGTACTTTGGCGGGTTGGTGTGGACTGGTTGGGCTGAAGGGCCTGTTTCCACATTGTCAGTAATCTAACACATATTACTGATTATGGTGCCGATGTGATCACAGACATCCTTGACCCTGGCAGCAGGAAGGGAAAACCATTCAGGACTCTCACTCAGACCACAGTATTTCCTGTTTACTCATCTCAATCTTGAATGCCTCGTACTATTGCTCTCCGATTCTTTGCTTTTCCCTTCTCAGTCACACAACCAGGCTCAGTGCCTTATACCTGGCCACCATGGCTTTACCCTTACGGGTAGATCACGCCCCAGATAGTATACAAACGGTGTTCTTATCATTGAGGGTAAGGCCACCAGGGGCTCCATGCAATATTTGCTATTTTCTTTCCTTCTGTTGAGGGTTACTGAACCAACTTTTACCTGTAACATAGGTGTGACCATCTCCCTACAACTCCTCACCATCACCCCCTCAGCCTCCCAAATTATCCGATGTTCAACCAGCTCCAAATCTAGTTTCCTAATGTGGTCTTTGACGAGCTGGAGTTCGGTGCACCTCCCGCTGAAGAAGTCAGCAGGCGCACCAGTGGTGTCCTGTGCATCCCACTTCCCAAAGGAGGAGAATGTAACTGCGCTAACCTCCATCTCCTCTGCTCTGATTTACCTGGAGAGATTGAATAAATGTAAATTAAAATATATCTGAACAATAAAAAGCGTTAAATAACAATCGTCCTCGCGGGATCTTCTTTTTATTGGGTAGAGGAGGACTGTTGATGAACTGAAACAAACTTGTGAACAAAATGGTAAGAAGGGAACAATGTGATGCGTTGAAGGAGCAGCCAACTGGAAACTCAGAGATTTTGTTATGTACGGAGAATATTTATGATCTATGAAGCCGTCAAACGGTCTATGCTTCATTTCTGCAAGATAGAAGGCACTAAAGTATGAGCAAGAATACAGAAGAGTATGAGCAAGAATATGACACTGAGCTCAGCACTGGTAAAGCGGCGCTTCACGTGGAAGGTGTGTTTGGGTCCATATATACTGAGGTTGCTGGGAAAGGTGTCATGTCGCCGTGGGAGGTATTGTCGGGAGTGAATGAGGAATTGGCCAGGATGCCACAGAGGGAATGATACATTTGGAAGTGTGAGAAGACAGAAGGAAACGTGTGTCATGTGGTGGCATTTCCTGTCAGGTGCAGGAAGTGGTGGAGAATGATCTTCAAATAATATGCAAGGTATACTCAACAGATTGGCCAGTATTGCTCGAGACGGGATCAGTTTTTTTTTAATTGGCTCTGTCGAGAATTCTCCCAAATGTTTTTTTTTTAAATCGAGTTGTCCATAGTATTTGAAAACAGCATTCATTCGTTTATTATGAAATGACAGCTTCTCTAGTATTTTGCCGTGTCTGGTTGTGGAAGCTTGGTAGGAGCAATTTAGGTGCTGCATCTCCAACAAGAGTGCATAAACAACATGTAGGCACTTCAATAACTGTAATGTATGTTGAGACTTTGCAAGAACTTAAGAACATAATAATCAGGAGAAGGAGTAGCCTGTCCGTATCTTCAAGCCTGCCACGTCATTCAATAAGTACATGGCTGATCTCTCCGTGGACTAAGAACAACTTAAGATGCCCCTCATTATTCTGAATTCCAATGAGCATACTCCAAATCTACGCAGTGTCTACTCATAACCCAACACCATCAACTTCGGAAACAAGCGATTAAACCTCCTGTACATCCCATCTAATTACAGTACATCTTTTCTCAAGTAATCACCAGCACCTTGTACAGATGCAATATTATCTCTCTGCTTTTAAACTCAATCCCTTTTAACAATGAAGGGCAAAATTCCATTCGCCTTCCTAATTGTTTGTTTATTTAGAATTCAGTCACAGGTCAGGTGAAGTGGCCATGCTAAATTGCCCACAGTGCTAGGTGCATTAGTAAGAAGGAAATGGTTCTGGGTGAGTTACTCTTTGGAGGGTCGGCGTGGACTTGTTGGCCCAAAGGGACTATTTCCACACTGTCTGGAATTTAATATACTCTAAATTCTCTATTGTGTTCAGGGGTGTGTCGGTTAGATACGTTAGTCATGGGAAATATACAATAATTGGGAAGCAAAACGGGTCTGGGTGGAATACTATTCAAAAGGTTGGTGTGGACTTGTTGGGGTGAATGTCTTCTTTCCACACTGCAAGAATTCTATGATCACATATCACCACATTAAAACTTGGACTTGCACCATGTCGTGATTGTGTTTGGTGTTCTGCCAAAGAACTCAGGTGCCATTTCTCGTCGGTGGTTATTCCACATTTACTGCCCCGACCATGGATTGCTCCCAATTCTTATAATCAATGGTCGTTGTGCACTTTCAGGATGGTCTTCACCATCACCAATGAATCAATGAGGCTCGAGCAACCTGATTAATTTGGCTCAAAAAACGTCGGCTTTTTTGATGGCACACTAGACCTTTTGTGCCCATTACTGTAAGTGTTGGGTGCACGTAGTTTCCTTCATATAAGAGTGTGCTGCGCCCCTATGTCTGTTACAAGCATTGATGTACATTTGCCCTGACGATGACATTCCATTGATTCCATTCGAACTCAGATTCTGGTATGTATGCTAAATCTGCAATTATCAGGTAGAGTGCAAACTGTCTGTTTGTGCAAACTAACTGTAGCATAAGTAGATTATGCAGCATGTATAATAACTGAGTTGGTTTGTACAAGGCTCGCCTTAGTTGCCAAGCATGATTTAGTAATTGCCCGTTTATCACCAAATCCATTATAGAGTTTATAATTCTGAGCAGCCAGTCCAACCACAGTTCCTCCTTTTGATCCTGAACACAAACATGATAGATCACAAAACTAAAGGTGGTGACTACAGGACCATCTTCAATCAAAACACAATTGCAACTAAACTGATGCGGATGTCATATGAGAAAATGGCACCTAACGAACAAACTTCCGGCTGGTTGTTGCAACTGGTCTGGATTCTGCAGCATGTTTAATAGAGTAGTCACTTCGGTCAAGGCTCGCCTTAGTTGCCCCACATATTTTCGTCCAAGACCATTTTACACGAAATTAATCAAAAACTCTATATATTGGACTGCTCGCCCGGCCACACCTGGAATTGCTAATGGGGAAAAGAGAAGAAGAAGCATTACTATGAATTACGTTATGCCGGTATGCTCTGGGAAATTTTGACTGGACAATTTTGAAGTTGCTTTGCTCTGCATCTTATTTGTGTTCTATATGAATCGAGTATCTTGTTATATTTGTTATTTCAGAGTATAAGGAGTTCTCCGCATATATACATGCACTCCCAGATGCACAAATCCACATTTACAAATCATTCAAACTTTCAACAGAGTAGATGGCGAATACTTCTACGCGAGTGCCAGCAGTCATATTTTGTAAATCATTGATAGAAGACAGGACAGTGTGTCCTTGGAGCGTGAAGATGCGATATCCAAAAATAATTTGAGGGACATTTGGGCACCGTGGGAGGTGGAGTGGTTTCCTTCCTCTTCCTATCTTCCTATTCTATTTTGTTTTATCTGTCCCGTCACCTTCACTGTTAATTTCAGAGAAGTAGTTCCCCCACGAGGATCTGCTGAACACAGGTTCCCTGGCAACATGGCTCCACAGCAGTAGTACGGGTGTATTTTGCGAAATGCATAACTTGAAGATCAGAATCATGTCAGAGGAGTTACTTGGATTAGGCTGATCGCAGCCAAGGTGCAGTGGAAAAAAGAAAGAAACCTGGAGATGAGGGAAAAATAACTTGTCCAGAAAAGGTGAAAAAGTGTTGACGTTGAATCCATTAACAAAATGAAAAGGGATACAGCAGTATTTGGGTGAATTAAAACAAAGTGTTTCATAAACATATGTAATTGAGCAAGTTTAACACGATATAACGCCAGCTTGCACTTTTATTTCTTAAAATCGTTACTGCTCTAATTATAATCTCAAACCCACAGTTCCATCCACGCCAGCAAACTTTTGTCATATAGGTTCAATGTGGAATGAGGTGTTTTGATTTTTCCCGAGGCACATTCGACAAAATTACCATTCGATATTGTAAAACTGTGTACTCAGATTAAAGCGCAACTGTTTGAGATAAAACCAATGAAAGTCGTCCTGCTCACATATCCATTCCAAAATTAGATATAATCATGGATAGACTGGCTGTGGTGGCAACTCTACTTCCCGCCTTCCCTGATGCCCTTTCACTCTATGACTGAGCGGCTGAAGTCACTCTCTTAAAAAAAATTGAGAGCAAGATACTTATTGTGTTTATGCTACAGTAATTTTAACTGTTGTATCACTGTCATAACTTTGCCGTTATCTTAATCTTGCATGGCCATATCACATTTATTGTCGCCAAAACATCCCCTGTTCGATTTAGTGCCGAACCATCGACTTTTTTTTGTCATGTGTAGTCAAGCAAAGGCATACAGCAATACAGTGAATATTGTGTCTCGTTCCCATGCGTGGCCTCATCTGAACGGACAATCTACCGAGGTTTAAGAGAAAACTTCGATCCAAAGTAGATTTAACAAGTGAAATATTACTTGATAGATTATGGCAAAAATAAAAAAACTTGGAATACTTTACATAAAAGGTTTTCATAGATTAGATGAGAATATCAGATGAACAAATTAAATGTCCAACAGACTTTGATGAGTCCTCTGGTTCTCTCGCTCTGCTGTCTGTTGTTGATGCCATTGCCACAGATACCATCACTGCTGTTGAAACTGCCACCAGTCGAATCACCTACCTTTGCCTCGGCAACATGCCCGAGCAGGACCCACTTACACGCGTAATGGAGACACCACCATGAACTGAAGAGAGACCAGCCCGATATACCACCGTGAGACCAGGCGTGGAACCACTAACACCAGACACGGGACGAGACCAGAACACACCACGAGCCGTCGGGATACCAGGCCAGGTGTAACCATGAACCCCCGAGAGACCAGTCAACATAGCACTAAGACAAGAGGCTGGGTGCCTCCTGGATATCAGGCGGGGACCTGCCATGAGCTGCAGAAAGGCCAGATTGCCATGCGTGAGGGAGCAACTGGGGACAAACGGGAAGGGAACAAGAAGAGCAGAGAATCTCCGGTTGGAGTGTTCTACTCCGCTGCAATAACACGAGATTATCAACGTTTTCATGCAAAATCAGTGGCCTGCTTCTGTCACTTTTCAGCGCAAATTACTGGTTTCACAGCAGATGAAAACATTTCAGGGCACAAATAGCAAAATGTCTCAATTTATGGAAATGTCTTCTTGTTGATTTCTTTTGGGGATTATACTTAGCAGTAGCGAACATTGCATCAATGTTAATGCAATGTTGATGACAATACAAGACGTTTGACAAATACATGTGAAATGAAATCTAGACCGTTTTTCCCATATTGCAGAGATATGGAAACACCAGGAAGTGCAAACTTTTTTTGTATCGAACTATGACTTTTCTTTCACGTTTTGCATAAGCAACAATCGTAGTGTGCATGTATTAATTTATACAAATATAAAAACAATGTCATCTTATTGTTTTTTTACTGATATAACGACGTTTTCACTTTGACAGTGGATATTTTGACATATTGTTTTCAAGAGAGTTTGTCAATGCAGAGGCGCTGCACTTCTACGTTGTCAAAGGCACTGGAGTACCCAATTCTCCCAGTTGACGATTTTTTTTTCTACTTTGTTTTGCTGTGACACTGAGAAGCTGTTGCTTTTGCTGGAGCAGACACTGTTGCAGGCAAGAAAGATTTCAAGCTACAGCAGATAGTTCCAGGCTGATCTTTCTCTGTGAAATTTCTCCTGCTTGTAAGAACCCGCGTTTGAGTTTACACTTTGCCAAGGAGTGTTTTTTATTGAATGGTTGAGGAACGAGATTTGTTCAGTTAAGTTTTCAATAGGTGAGTTATTTTAAACTCCGCTTTCTTTTATGTGTGTTTCAACGGGACTGTTTAAATAAGTTCCGTTTTGCTCAAAGGTGAGCGTTTTGAACAGCTGCATCACACGTGGAAGATGCATTCATATCAGCCTTTAAAATGATTAGAATTTAAGACCTCGGTTTCCTTCTCAAAATGTTTTTGACAAGGTTTGTCCTCGATCACAACGGATTGGGGGCTGTTTTCGTCATTAATTCAATCATTCCAATTTGGGTTAGGGTTGTGGGATTAAAGCCAGCGAATGGTGTCTTTTATTGCCTGTTGTTTTAAAAGTCACTCGTTGTAATAATAAGTTGTTCATTCACTTGGGGTGTTCTGGTGGTGGAAGAAGTGACATCGGGTGTTTTGAAAACAAGAGAGCAAGTCAAACCTGCTGGAAATGGGAAACAAGTTGGAGTTGGAGTTGTCTTCATCTGTGAGGAACGATGAGGTAATTACAGTAAAAGCTTGGCAGTTAAATTTGCTGGAAATAATATCAGAATATTTAGAAATATCTAGAATTCAATTGCAGATGATACAGCTTAAACATGGAATGGAAATCAAAGATTTTGACTGATGTTGAAAAGCAGAGGTAGAAGAATTATGAATTATGCAGGAAGAATGGAAGGAAATGCATCGTATCGCTTTCGCGAAACAAAAGAAAGTGAAGTCAAGAAAGGCCGGCGGAGAAGAACTAGAGAAAGAGAGCAAAGAAAGGGAGAAAAACCGGAGAAGGGGAAAATGAGAGCGGAGAAGGCGAGAGAGGAGGTTTAAAGTCAGAAAAAGGCATTTTCATTGCAAAGTCGGCTTAAAAGAAAGGAAATGAATGTAAAAGATAGGTTTAGTGAAGAAGGTAGTAAAGATTGCCAAACTCGTCGTAATCAAATCTCTGGTAGGGATCTGTTTAAAAAGTCCAAACATGGTACAAATGTAAGAGGAGGGACGTAGAATACTTTTTCGTATCATTTCATAATGTGGCTAAATAAATGAAGTGACCAGAGACCACATGGATTCTGTTGATTCAAACAAAGCTGTCAGGTAGCTGTCAGGTGTTCGCATCATGGTCCGTGGAGGTATCTGGGGACGTGAGAACGTGAAGACAACCATCTCACGTGCATGGGACCATATGTCAGAGGCCCACAGACAATGTTTAAACAATCTAACCAGTAACCTTGGTCAAACGTACATTGAATTTGAAAGGATCAAACGTAGTAATTTTGATAAGTGGATAAGGGCATTAAAATAGGTCAATCTTGTGACATGATTAGACGATTATTTTCAGGGGTTATACCATAAGACATAGGAGTGGATGTAAGGCCATTCGGCCCATCGAGTCAAGTCCGCCATCAATCATGACTCCACGTCCCCGCATTCTCCCCATAGCCCTTAATTCCTTGTGACATCAAGAATTTATCAATCGCTGCCTTGAAGACATTTAGCGTCCCAGCCTCCACTGCACTCTGCTGCAATGAATTCCACAGGCCCACCATTCTCTGGCTGAAGAAATGTCTCTGCATTTCTGATCTGAATTTTCCCCCACTAATTCTAATGCTGTGTCCACGGGTCCTCGTCTCCTCGCCTAATGGAAACATTTTCCGAGCATCCACCCTTTCCAAGCCATGTATTATCTTATAAGTTTCTATTGGATCTCCCCTTAATTTTCTAAACTCCAATGAAAACAACCGCAGGATCCTCAGCCATTCCTAGTATGATAGACCTACCATTCCAGGGATCATCCATGTGAATCTCCGCCGGAAACGCTCCAGTGCCAGGATGTCCTTCCTGAGGTGTGGGGACCAAAACTGGACACTACTGCAATTGGGGCCTAACCAGAGCTTTATGAAGTCTCAGTAGCACAACGGTGCTATTATATTCCAACCCTCTTGGGAGAAATGATATCATTGCATTCACTTTTTTAATTACGGACTCACCCTGCATGTTTACCTTTAGAGAATCCTCGAACAGTACTTTCAGATTCCTTTGGCTTTCTGAATGTTCTCACTGTTTAGAAAGTGGTCCACGCTTGCATTCTTTTTTCCAAAGTGCAAGACCTCGCATTTGTTCACATTGAATTCCATCAGGCATTTCCTGGATCACTCTCCCAAACTGTCTAGGTCCTTCTGTAGCCTCCCCACTTCCTCAGTACGACCTGCCTGCCCACCTAACTTCGTATCATCGGCAAACTTCGCTAGAATGCCCCTAGTCCCTTCATCCAGAACATTAATATATAACGTAAACAGCTGTGGCCCCAACACAGAACCCTGCAGGACACCGCTTGTCACCGGCTGCCATCCCAACACTCTGCCTTCTGTCAGACAGCCAATCCTCACTCCATACTAGTAGCTCATCTCGAACACCTCACCCTGCTCAGCAGCCTCCCGACTGGCACCTTATCAAAGGCTTTTTGGAAGTCTAGATAGACCATATCTACTCGGTTTCCCTGGTCTAACCTACTTGTCACCTCTTCAAAGAATCCCAACACGTTTGTCAGGCATGACCTCCCCTTACTAAATCCATATTGACTTGTTCGAATCCGTCCCTGCTCTTCCAAGAATTTAGAAACCTCATCCTTAATGATGGAGTTTAGAATTTTACCAACAACCGAGGTTTGGCTAATTGGCCTATAATATTCCATCTTTCGTCTTGATCCTTTCTTGAACAAGAGGGTCACAACAGCGATCTTCTAATCAACCGGGACTTTCCCTGACTCCAGTGACTTTTGAAAGATCTCAACCAACGCCTCCGCTGTTTCCTCAGCCACCTCCCTCAGAACTCTAGGATGTAGCAAATCGGGGACAGGAGATGTATCAATTTTAAGACCTTTTAACTTTTCTAGCACTGTCTATTTTGAAATGGCAACCATATTTTTCTTAGCCCCCGGACTCCCTTTAATTGTTGGGATATTACTCATGTCTTCCACTGTGAAGACTGACACAAAGTAGTTATTAAGTTCTCCAGCTATTTCCTTACCTCCCATCACTAGGCTTCCAGCATCAGTTTGAAGTGGCCCAATGTCTACTTTTGCCTATTGTTTGTTTCTTATGTATTGAAACTAACGTTTACTATCATTTGTAAGATTACCGGCTAGCCTACCTTCATATTTGAACCCCTCCTTCATTATTTCCCTCTTTGTTACCCTCTGTTTTTGTAGCATTCCCAATGTTCTGATTTCCCAGAGCTCTTGGCCACTTTATAGGATCTCTCTTTTTCTTTAATACTGTTCCTGACTTCCTTTGTCAGCCATGGCAGTCTAATCCCTCCCCAGATAATATTTTTTTTCTTGGGGATGAACCTCTGTACAGTGTCCTCAATTATACCCATAAACTTCTGCATTTGTGCTCTACTGTCTTCCCCGCTAGGCTCTGCTTCCAGTCCATTTTCGTCAGTTCCTCTCTCATGCCCTCATAATTACCTTTATTTTACTGTAGCACCATTACGTCCGATTTTGTCTTCTCTCTTTCAATCTGCAGGCTGAACTCTACCATCTTATGATCGCTGCTTCCGAAGTGTTCCCTTACTTTAAGATTTTTTTAATAAAGTCTGGTTCATTACATAGCACTAGGTCCAGAATAGCCTGCTCCCTTGTGGACTCCGTGACAAGCTGATCCAAAAGCCATCCTGTAAGCATTCCATAAATTCCCTTTCTTTGGATCCACTGGCAACATTATTTACCCCGTCCACCTGAATATTGAAGTCTTCCATGATCACCGTGATCGTGAATTTCTGATATGCCTTCTCTATTTCCCGGTACATGTTGCGCGTCTCGTCCTGACCACTGTTAGGAGGTCTGTACATAACTCCCATTATGTTTTTTTTTTTGCCTTTGTGGTTCCTCAATTCCACCCACACAGACTCCACATCATCCGACCCTATGTCATTCAGTGCCATAGATTTAATTTTGTTCTGAACTAACAAGGCAACCCCGCCCCCTCTGCCCACCTCCCTGTCTTTTCGTTAAGTTGAAAATCCTTGGATGTTTCACTGCCAGTCCTGACCGCCCTGAAACCACGTCTCTGTGATGCCTACCACATCATAATCATTCACGATGATCCGTGCCATTAGTTCATCTGCTTTGTTCCAAATGTTACGAGCATTCAGGTAAAGTGCCTTAATGCTAACGTTCTTATCATTAGAGATATTGGAAGTCATAAGATATCCTAAGTTATCCTTCCTTTTTGCTGCATTCCAGTCTGCCTCAAGTTTAAATCCGTCTGCACACATGCTATCCTGCTGCTTATCTTTCCATTTAACTCCATATTCCCTGTCGCTTTCACTTTCCCTTCCCCCAACTCAGAAGTTTAAAGTGCTACTGATCACCCTATTTATCTTCTTCCCTCGAATATTTGTACCTATTCAGTTCAAGTGGAGACTGTCACAACTGTACAGATCCCCCGCGGTTCCAAAACTGATGCCAATGCCCAATGAAATGGAATCCCTCTTTCCCACACCAATCCTTAACTACGTGTTTACTTCCCTAATTTTCTTATCCTTACACCAATTAGCACGTGGCTCGGGCAGTAATCCGGAGTTTATGTTCCTTGAGGAGCTGTACTTCAATTTCATTCCTAGTACTTGATAATCCCCAACCACGTCCTCCACGCTAGCTTTGCCGATATTGTTAATCCCAACGTGGACCACAACAACTGGATCCTCCCCCTCCTGCTCCAATAACCTTTCAAGCCGGTCGAAGATGTCCCGCATCCTGGCACCGGGCAGGCAACACACCATGCGAGACTCCCGATCTGGCTTGCATAGGATAATATCTGTCACCCTAATTATAGAAACCCCTATGACATCTACTTGTCTATTTGCTCCCCCCTCTGGAATAGCCTTCTGCACCATGGTGCCGTGGTCAGCTGGCTCATCCTGTCCATAGCCCTTTTCCTCATCCATACAGGGAGCAAGAATCTCATACCTATTGGACAAGGTCAAGGGCTGAGACTCCTCCAAACCTGAACTCAGGTTCCCCCTACCTGCCTCACTTACAGTCACACTCTGATGTCCCTGATCACGAACTGAATGTGAATTACTTAATCTCCCAGGTGTGACTGCCTCCTGAAACGAAGCATCTAGGTAACTCTCCCCCTCCCAGATGTGCCGCAGTGTTTGTAGCTCAGATTCTAGATCATCAACTCTGATCCAGAGTTCTTCCAGCAACCAACACTTGCTGCAGATGTGGTCACTGCCGTTCACAATGGGATCAATCAGCTCCCACATCATACAGCTACAGCACATCACCTGCCCTGCCATCTTTGCTTAGTTAATTACTTCATTACTTTGAATAAATTTGAGTTAAAATACTTTCTGATAACTCTGCGACAGAAATTTCTAAAAACTCATTGATAGATAAACCAAAAAAATTATTTTTTCACCAGTCACTGATAAAGAAATAGAAACCTTAACAAACCTTTACCTTAACAAACCCGAGTCCTTATTAACTTGTTTAGTGGAGGAGGGTGGGTGGGAGACATTACAGTTGTAGAGTCTCGGCATGAGCCGCCTTTCTGATTTATATACTTACTGCTTTCCTTCCCGGCTGCCCCTCTGGTCGTCGTCCCTTCCCCCTGCTGCTCTCGCTTCTTCTGTGAAGAAAAATAAACACCGCTGCCCGGTACCGGTCATAGTTGTAAAACAAACTGTCTTACATTAGCTGCAGTCTTCCGGGTTCGTTTAACAACAGCTGCTGCTCGCACTCAAAATCTGAGATTTTGTGATTCTTGTGATATTCTTGAGATAGATGGAAGCAGAGAGACGTTAAATGATTACCAACTGAAATGAATGATGAATATGAGATGGTTTATACACCAACGTTTGGCTTTCATGAATTTCAATCAAAGAGGGATACATTTTCGTTATACCACAAATCCTCACATCGTAAGGGGAAATTAGATCCTGGTGAAAATAATAAAGATGCTTACTATAGTGAACTAAAGGAACGCCATGAAGAGTAGAGAGAAGTTGAAAAGCTCCAGTGTTTTCTGCAATAAATTGGACAATATATAGTCACATTTTTGGTGAGCGAGAGAAAGCTCTGCAAAAACAGATTAGGAAAAGAGTACAGTTCGTGAATTTTGTTAAAATGGTGAAGGAAAGCACATTCGAGGTAGAAAAGCAGCAGCGGAATGTACAACCTAATGGGAAGTTGGTTAATGAGGAAATATCAGATCTTTGTTTAAAAAAAGCTTGTAAAGATAATGATTAATAACAGAGACCAGGAGCAGCAGATAAAGTAGTTACAGCTTAAAGAGAGGCGGGAACATGTCAATCCTTGATGTTGAGTGTAAAGGAGATATGTAACTCAAGGGTCTGAAGTGTTTGCTGAGAATGCAGACCTTAAAAAAAGGTAGGCATCAGTATCTGCTCACAATAATGGACGCATCGACTAGATTTGCAAATGTCATTCTATCCTGCATTATCTCATCTGAAAGCATTGTAAAGTAGTTTTTCAAATTTTTCACCAGATATACATGACCCATAGAGCTACAATTAGGTCAAGACTGAAAATGTACAACAAACTTATTTTAGGAAGTTATAAAATCCTTCGCATCAGAACAATTCAAATCCAATGCACGCCATCCAGAATAGCAGGGAATGCAGGAAAAGTGGCATCAGAAATTAAAGACCATGTGGTCGGCTTATACTCATAATTATCCAGCTGATTGGGTTCAGGGAATTCGGCTGTGTTTTATGTCCTTAGAGTGCACCAAATGAATTGATTAAATTCACTCTGTTTGAAATAGTTTTTGGGCACGATGTCAGATTACAGCAAGAGTTGATTAAGAAGTTGATGAATCTTAATTCAGAGATCAAGTGTTTGGAATATAAGGTTTTTTTTTTAAATGACAGTTAAATAGCTGACGAGACAGCATTTAATAATGTCGCAGCATACCATGAAAGCTGAAGCAAATAAGAAATCAAAAGTTCACAATTTTGCTGACAATGGTAAAGTCTTTGTGTTACTCCCAGTGACGGTGCAACTGAGAAAGCCAGGTTAAGTGCACCTCGTCAGATCAGAAACTGGTTGAGTAAGATGAACTGTAGCATAAGGATTCTGGACAGAAATAAGTTACACCGACTGTATCAGGTGAACATGTTCAAAATGTGATTGGCCTTGGTAGTAAATCAAAAGGACTTCGTGTTACTGGTTACAACACACAGTGAAGAATCAAGTTTAAAACATTCTGAATTGCACATTCATCAAACTAAATTGTAAAATGAGGAATTTTATGAGGGTAAAATAGACAACAGATTAACCAGTGAGTTACCATCAAGTGGAAAACCAAAAGGACCTGAAAGAGTTATCGCTTTGGTATGCAGAGATATATGTAAATAAGCTTGGAAGTACTAATCTTAATATGCATGACGTCATTATTGGAAAGGTTGTTTCAATTAAACAGCATCCTTGTAAAATTCATCTTCTAACCTTGCAAGGTTTAAAGAAAGGAGAATGAATGCATGCTCCAAGATGACATGATGCAAGTGAGTTGCCGTAACTGGAGCTCACCGTGAGGAATCGTGTCAAAAATAGACAGTACAAAGAGGTAATGTGTAATCTCTCGCAAAGTCAATGTAATCTCAAAGTCTGAAGAATATTCAATTCCCATTTGGGAAATGCACTGACGAGCAGATATGAGCAATGGATATTTCCAAGTTGGACGTACTCACAGGATACTGGAAGGGATATTTAACAGGAAGAGTAACTTTCATTTTGTCTTGCACAACAGTCAATAGACTATATCATTTTAAATTCTTGACAGCTGGAATGAAATACGTGCCAGCCACAGTTCAAAGACTGAGCTATAATCTCATTTCTAACTTATCCAATTGTGTGGTATGCATTGATAATCTGGTGATTATTTTTTGTCACTTACAGAAGGAATATTTGCAACATTTATTTGAAGTTTTCGATCGACATTGTGATGCGGGCTTGGTTATAAACCAGGCCAAGAATAAATTCGCCAAAGCCCCATTCCTGGCATACGTAACCAGATACAGACCGATGGCCCCATGAAATGAGACAACAAAGGCGCCCGGGGAATTTCCCATACGATTGATGAAGGGAGAAATACTACAATTCTTGGGATATAGTGTGTTTACGGGACATTAGACACTAATTTTAGCAGTGTGGCTGCTCCATTCACTGAATTACTGACAAAAATGACAGTGTTTCAGTCGACAGCAAACAGTCAAAAGCAATTTGACAGCTTGAAAGCGGTGGTACCACTGCTCCAGTATTAGCCGCACCTAATTACAAAAGCCTTTCAAAGCAGTTAATGATGCGAGGATCTGCATGCTGATGATGTGCCCTTGCGGAACGATGATGAGAAGATAAAAAGAACTTTCTATATTTCTCCTGGAAATTGAACATTCATTAGTAGAAATATTCGGAAATTGAGAATGACACCTTGAGCTTGGTATTGGCTTCACAGCTGTTCAATATTTATTTTGCGAGCAATGTGTCTGAAACATTCATATATACTGATCATAACCTATGAAGGAATTTTGGAAAATAATTAAAGGGAAGAAATGCATACTGCTTAAATTGAGCTTATTATTTAAGCGTTTCAATTTCAGGATTTTATATGTAGTCGGACGAGAAAGCGTAATTTCCGACACATTGTCAAGATTTTGATGAGAAAAAAATGAAGGCGTTCAGTGGAAGTGGTAAACTAAATGAAATAGAACATAGTAGTACAGGTTTTCATGGTTATATTCAATGCAGTGTATATGTATTTTAGTGTACTAACAGAGTAAGACTAAGATGATTATAATGAAGCTGTCTTTCTGTGTAATGATGGTTCTTTTATAAAGGAGGCTGTTGCTTTAAAATGCTATTTTACCCTTTGTTTCTCAAGAGATTTCGCAATAGCAGATGTCCTGAAATGCCTAATTTGATAATGCTAGGGGTGTGGCCAATTCTCCAAAATTAGGCTTTTCTGTACTTTGTTTTGGCTGGAAAAGTTAGAAGCTGCTGCCGTCGCAAAATGTTCCAAGCTTCAGCAGATGTTTACTTACTGTATTGTCTATCTAAAATCTCTCCTGCTTGTAAGAATCTGCGTTTGAATTTAATGTTTCCCAAGGGCTGTGCTAATGGAATTTTACAGTGATTAGACAGCTCCTTAATAATTTGGTCCATCCGGTCAGTCAAGGTTCCAATTGTAAAATAAATTTTGTCTTCTATTGCTCGTGTTTCAATTGTAGCTTTTAATAATTTTTGTTTCCTTTTAGCCAAGTGGTTTGTCCAGCTGCACTACACTTGCCATGTCTACTTCTAATCTGCCTTAAACATAAGGGGTGGGATCCAGAACACCTTCTTAAGTTATTTTGATGACGTCTGGCCTGGCCTATAATGTTGATTTTTATCAGAGACTATCGATATTTTCCCAACCAGAGTTTACACATACATCATACAATCCATTTTATAAGGAAAAGCTCTTATGCTGAACCTTTGAATCTGGCAAAACGTATCTTTCACAAGTGGCTGCCATCAATATATGACACGGGGATAAAGATCGATTTGTCTGTCATTGGAATGAATTAACAGTTTGGGGATCGTGCTGGTACATATTTCAGAATTGCTGAGCTACAGATTCACGTAATTGTGTGTTGATTCACTGAACTGTTAAAAGTAAATCTAATTATTGAGCAGGGACCACTGTTTATGACATTTTATAATAAGCTCGGAGAAGTATTTAAACGAATCTTTCAATTGACCTCTGAATTTTGTCTGCGTGACTGCATAAATACACGTATTTGTGCATGAACTTATCAGTTGTAACATGTACCCGCTTTCCTGAAGAATAAATTTCGGGTCGTTGGGATTGGAACCTATCAAGTAGCTGTCACCTGAAATTTGCACAGGTAGAAAATACACAATGTACGTCAGCCACAACAAAATGAAACTGCCAGAGATGGCAAAAAGTAAAATGATGGATTTTCTCCTGCTCTCCACTTCTGTGTCACGTTTATTCATTTCATTGCTGCGGGATCTGAGTCTCCTGCGTGCTCTACTAGCAAATATAATGTGTCTGACAGTTACTGCATTAAGCAGCAAAATAAGGAGGAAAGGGAGGCATGTCGTTTGAATGCGGTCAAATGTTTCAAACAATCTCCATGCAACTGCAGTGTAATAGACATCTTTTCTGCTGCAGTACCAGCCTATTTTATCAATTATATATAAGGGCTCATGAATGAAACAAATTGGAATGTTTATCAAACAGCATAGCAAACACACTATTCCTATAACTACAGATGCTACTTTTTCTGTGCAGTATCTCGTTTTCAGCTTCTGGTAGCAAATGGTTACGAACCGATCAAAGGTGAAAGCAACAGTCAACCAGACAGAGCAGTTTCGTGAGCAGTAGATGAGAAGAATTATCAGACGACATCCTGTTGTGGTGTTCAGTAAACTAGCTGGAAATTAATTGCCAAAAGTCGACTTAAAATCACTGCAACGATAATAACAAGAAGATCCATTGCTGCCATAGATACAAGGTATCGAGTGATGCATCTTGACAGACCACATCTTCCTCGGGAAAGTATCACTATGGTCACCAGATTGGCTGTTAGAGACAAAGTGCCATAGAAAATGAGTGTGAGCCGGACAGTCATACAATCAGAGACAGCGTCATACAGGCAGACAGAGGAAATAGAAAAATGACACTGTTAATTCGGCGAAACGATAAAACAAAATCCTTTCTATATATGCTGGATTTAGACATGAAAATAAGTCTTTTATTCAAGCAATTTTAAAGGTTTATTGCCAAGAATATCTGTGACAAATAATAATTGAACCCAGGATGCAAAATATTTCAGGATCTTTATGTTTCAAAACTTCCTATGAGACACATAGCAATTGAACTCCATTTCAGTTCCAAGTAGACAGAGTAACGGTTCTAAAATTTTTGTAGAAAGCAGGTTGAGTCATATCTGATCTTGGTAAACAATAACAATAGACTTAGAAGCAAGAAAGTCATCTCTACGGCTCAGAGGTAAACGTTCTTTCCACCAACTTAAAGCCAGAATTGGGACATTCACTTATGAATGCCCAAAGTTCAATGTCAACTACAGTTCATCAAATTCTGAAACACATAGATTTGCTTTAGGAATGGTAAGAGGCAAATACTCGTGCCACGAAAGTGCCACGGAATTGCCAGCTGAAAAAAAACAATATAGTGCATGCTTGAGGAGCTCAAGCAATAAATTCCAATTCTTGCACATTTTCTGCAAGGCAGGACGTGAGCAATGCAACGTTGACTTGCTGTATAGAGTAGGAAAAAGTGAGGACTGTAGATGCTGGAGATCAGAGCTGAAAAATGTGCTGCTGGAAAAACGCAGCATGTCAGGCAGCGTCCAAGGAGCAGGAGAATCGACGTTTCTGTCATAAACCTGACCTGCTCTGCTTTTCCAGCAACACATTTTGCAGCTTTGATGTATTGTGTAATTGAATATAGAGCATGTCTGTATCCTAGACCATACGCACTGCAGAAATTCACAAGGACCGCTGAGAGAGAACCCTCTAAATCCTGACAACAACACGAAAGAAGAACAAAGACAGCATATCACTGGGAATAGCGGCACCTGCAAGGTCCACCGCAAACTAATCATCACCCAGACTTGGAAACATATTACGTGTCCTTAAGGGCTGCTATGTCAGTATTCTGTAACTCCTTCCCTCATCAAATTTAGGTGTGTATGCATAAAATGAACTGCACTGATTTAAACTGTCAACTTAAAACATGGAGGCAATTGTGGGGGGGGGGGCGAGGTAATGCATATTGACTCATATTTCACAAAAAAATTACAAAACAAAGTCTAGAAATAAAAAAGTTTTCACAAAGGAATCGAATTAAATGCAAAAAGAGATATGAGTGCGAATAGAACTGTACTAAATATCTGAGGGAACCAGATTGGGATTGTAAGCCGTACCTTCGAAACGAGAGTGAATACCATTGATTGCCATTGTTCACTGTCTCGGAAAGTGATCTAACTTTCTTTTTGAATGCATGAACAACAACAAGATGTAAACCTATTACAATGGTCCAATGATTCATTTCCAAGTTTATCAAACAGATGAGAATTTCCTTTTGCGAACACACATTTAAACATTAGTATGTGAATATCTTGTATTCTCGTAACTTACCTGGTATTCCGAAAGCTGCAAGGGCAGAGTAATAGATTAAAAATATCAGCGATTTTGCAGGAGCATGCATTTTAAATCAGAATACTGCATTGCTTTCTTCTGGCTTCTGAAATAAGGAAAACGGTGTACCTATTTATATCTGATGTTCGCCACTGGAGACACAATTATTTCTGATCATCTTTTGTACTTCGTACTGCCCTTATTGGAGGAAAACACAATCATGCAGCTATCTTCCCGCAACAGCAACTAATGGAACAGACCATGCTTGAGTGAAAAAAAGAAGCTGAGTATGTGAGATAGAGTGGGTAAAGTGTTTAAGCACGTTACAGAAGGAATTTATGGGATGTCAATATATTTAAACCATTGAAATTATTAACACCGTAGCAAAAGTCATCATAAGGCAAATTCCAGAATAAATCCTACTTTGACAGATTATTGACCTTTATTTACCTTTACTTATAACTTTGAAATTCGTAGCTGTGGTGGTTTAAAAAGATGCAAATGAGACATCCGGGCATCGTAAACTGGCAGGGCAGAGAGAAAGTGGTCATTGCCTACATTGTCCCCAATGACATAAGTAGGAAAACCTGTACAGACAATCTAGGGAGTCAGGTAGGAAACTAAAACTACTACCTCTGAGTGGTAATCTCAGGGTTACTCCCTATGCCGTTTGGTTTGAACTAGGCCAGTCCCCTCAGAGCATTTCAAGAAGGAAGTCTAAGCCCTAACCTATTTAGTTGTTTTATGCAGGCGTGTTCTGGATATTCCCGGAATGATGCGGTTGATCAAAACCCCTCATTTAGAAACGAAACAGAATGTATTTACAAAGGACCAAATAAAACACAGGCAAAAGAGAGCAGAATATAGAATAATTTAAACTACCAGTCTACAAACTATCTCAACTTGATGATGCTGTTCAAAACATCTGCAAAAGTACCCATTCGCACCCCCTTGGCGAAAAGGTAAAATCAGACACATGTTCATTCAGGACAGAGAGATGGCAGAGAGATTTTGAATGTAACCTTTTTCCAATATATCGGTTTCTTTTAATCTCCCAGGTTAAGAAGACAAACAGCTCTGAACAGCCAGAGAGTTAGAAACAAAACAAAGCAGAGTTAAAATCTGAGATTGAGAACTGGCATTATGCAAGTTCTTTTTAGACTTAGAAATTTCTTAAATTATATACACTCGGACATGTCCGAACCCATGACTTTATGACAACTCTGAAAAAAACAAAGGACAACATAACCTTTTTTAAAAAGAGGAGCACCCTCACACACCTGGGACTGAGGCCTAGAACGGAGAGGTCATACATTGAGCACTTGGTTGATGAACTGGTGCGTGATTGGGAGGGAGTTAACTTCAGATTTGTGAAACTCGAGGATGTCTTCCAGAGATGGTGGGACGTGTACAACAAAGATCGCTTGTATCTAAACTAGATGAGCATCAAAATCCTGGCAGAGAGGTTTCATACTGTCACTCGGTAGGCTTAAACTGGTCTGGTGGGAACGGTTCGGCAGGAAGCTAAGGTTCAGGTCAGTACCGATAGACACTGGAGAAGAGCTTGAGGCAAGGCTAAAATAGTTACGTTGACGAGCAGTCAGAGAAAGTTTGCCAATCTCAGTTCAATTGAAGGCTTATAATATATTTGCTTTGATGCAAGCCATCTCCCAGACAAACTGGATGAACTGAGAGTCTCGCCTCATACATGCAAATGCAATGATGTTGCTATCACAAAGACATTTCGGAAAGGGGATGGCACTCACAGCTTCTGTTTTATCGATATTTTAGAATAAACAAAGGAGGAATCAAAAGTGGGAAGGCAGTTGCTTTACTGGTGAAGGAGCATACCACAACTGAGTTAAGGGAGACCACCATGGAATGATCTTGAGCGAGGCTTCATGGTTAGAAATTAGCATTTGAAATAATTCAAACATAGTTTTGGGATTGTAGAACAGACCGCCGGTCTGACAGCTGGAACAAAGGAAGACATATGCAGTCAGATTGTGGAAATATGCGAAAATAACACTGTTGTTGTCGGGGATGGGTTTAACTTTCTCCTTATTGATGGGGCTTCCTTCCATCTGGGGTTTAGATGGGGAGTTGTTTTTAGATGCGCCAGTTGCTTTTACTTCAAATGAAATATTATATGCAGCATAGCCCATCGGAAGTGGAGGCGAGACTGGAACTGGTATTGGGGACTAACAGAGTAGAAGCAGGCACAGAAATAGAAGCAGTACAATGAGGCTGGCCATGTAACTAAAGTTTCTGTGAAGGATCACATTCAGATTGAAAACGCAGAATTTAGAATAACGTAGTTCTTTGAAATCTAATCGAACTTGATCATACAATCCCGACAGTGTGCAAATAGTTTCTTCGGCCCAGGAAGGTCATGCTGCCACTCTGAAGAGAATCCGAACCAGACAAATTCCCCTATTACTGTACATTTACCGTTGACTAATGTACCTAGCCTATTCATCACTGAACACCATGGGCAATTGATCGTGGTCAATTCACCGAGTCTTCACAACTTTGGGTTGTGTGAGGAAACCGGTGCACCCCAGAAGAAATGGGAGATTATGCAAAGTCAACACAGACAGTTGCCCAAGGCGAGAGTCTAACCAGCTGCCAAATGTGGTTGGATAAATTTCGGATATCTTTTCGGCATGGCCGCGTTGGAGCAAAGGTTGTTTTTTAACTGTGTCATTCTATGGCACTAGAAACACAGCACTGTGAATACCAATGGCATACTCTGTTTCTACATCTGACTCCAGAACCATATCACCCTATTTTCCCCTGACTTGTGTGTCCTTACATGTGACTCCAGACCAACACGACTGAGTGTTGCACTGATCTGCTCTGTCTGAAAATTTGATTCTATCGCCTGCACTGTTGTTATCACTGATACAGGACACGGAACTGCACAGCACACTAATGGGCCCATCAGCCCATAATGTTGTGCCAAACATGACACGAAGCGGAACTAATCCCTTTTGTGTTTCTTTGCTTCGTATCTCTCCATTTCTTACATATTCATGTCCTCATCTAAACGTCCCTCCACCACCATCCCAGTCTGTGCATTCCAGAAAACGTTCTGTTTTACAAACCTGCCCATCACGTCTCCTATGAACGTTCAAGTTTCTTATTTGATTGTATTCTCTCACTCTCTGCAAATTTTTGTCACTGTGAACTGACTGGACTAGCCCTCATTTCTGATTGTGAATTACTTTGTCTCATGTAATATCAGTCACGTTCTAAGAAATGTCGTTACACCTCTGAAAAAAACTGGTGGACTAAATTTGCAACCGTTTAACAAGGGAAAAAGTCCTTAACAGTTTCTTGAAATTTCTGCTACTTCATTCCGATACTTTCAGCAATAGAATAGATATATCCACACAGATTAATGTCAAACTGGCTTGTTTCTGTAATACTGAAATCAAAAGTAAACTTGAACAATTCTATCAGAGTCCTAAATTCCGGGCAATAAATGGCCTCACAGTCCTTAACAATGCAGATTGCAAAGTAAAGAAGTGCACGCACATATTAATTGATGACATAAATCGGGCCCTTTCATGAAAGACAGGGAAGGACCAAAGCTCTCTGGGACACTTTTTACAGTCAAGGACAAGCTGTAATATAGTTTAATAATGTTTTCCCTTCGTTGTCTGGACTCTATTACAATCGAAATGTCAAGATTCAGACATTAATTCAACGGATTTTGTTTGACATTCGTGCAAACTGTCTTGTGCGTTGACAAGTGCAGCAGGTTGTGCCCATTTCTTTCAATCTCACGTAGTACAAGCGAATATAGAATTCCTCCAGCATTATCCAGCGCTTGCTTCTATACTTGACTAAGGATTTCTCCCCGCCTCTCACTGTCAGATTCATGAATACCTAAGAGTATGTGATTCTGTTTTTGGACATGCACTCATTGCGGGATTCATTCTGTCTCTGAATCTTACCAGCTGTCAGTGCGTATGATAGAGTTCATTTCAAAGTCCCTGGTATTGGACGCGAGATTTAAATTCACTCAGCGCTCAGGTCCCTATTTTTCTTTGCACTCCTGACGGATTATGTCCACGTACTTAATTTTTTTTCAGGATGGGACTTGGAATGCTTTCTCCAATAATTTCACAGAAATGAAAGAAGTGAAGAAACAGAATTTGGGTCTGTAAGTGACAGGATACTGAACGGTTACCATTTAAAAGTAAATAAAAAGAAAAAAGTGACAGCAGACGTGACAATTGGTTGACTCTGTCATGTCCCTGTCATGGTTTATTACATACTCGATAACTGTCAGATTATGCGTGAGTTCTGCCCGATTGCTCAACATTAACTCGAAATGGCGGTGACTCTCGGTTCAATACGATCGTGCTCCAGTAAATCGTCGTGAATTCAAGCGAACAGCTCATCAGATTTCCAGAAATTCCGACTCAGCCATGTGTGAAAAAGCTGACGGAGATGTCCTCTAGAATTTGAAGCGGCGTGCCCTTCCTTTCAGGCTATTGTTTTAACTGTGAAACTCCCCGTGTCTGTCGACAGTGGGCAATCGTTGTGGGCAAGATTTCTAGATCAAAATTTAATTCCAATGTCGCTGTTTTCATTGTTTAATTGAAATCATTTCACTTGCCTGTTCAGGGAATTGAATCTTAGATTTCCACCTTACAGATCGGATCGTTAACCACTATAAGAACGAAAAACATTCTTTTCAATCCTGGCGTTTAGGTCACATATCGAATCGCCTCTTGGAAATGAAGGTGTGGTCAGTCCCTTCAGGAATATGACATGACCTGTTAGGACTGAGGGGCTGCAGACACCCTTCAGTCCTCTCGGTATGAGTCTGGAAGGCTGACAGGGAACCGTTCTCTGTGTTAATTGATTTTTCTTCAATTTCTGTCTGCAATTTATCAGGCCTACTACGCCATGATTGACAAGTTTTGTCGAATTGCAGAAACTCTATCGAACTTTGGTTTACTCCTACACGCACACACACACACGCACGCACACACACAGGTGCCCACACGCAGATACAGATATGCACATACATTCACCGACAGACACACATATACACACAAGCACACACAGGCACACACACACGAGAAATAAGGTGCAAGGACGGAGACACCACAGTCTGAAACATGCCCTTGAGCTGAAGTGCTTATACTCCTGCATTAAGTAAACAATTTGCCTTTGGGCATCATGGGTAACACCATGCATTTACCCTGCAACTACATGCAAGCATTTCTGTGTGACGCCTATTTTGGAGAAGCTGAGATGCATTTTATTACCATTTCAGTAACTTGCAATGTTTTCTGTTGGAATTTCACAAGTTTAAAGCGAGATATCATTGAAAACTCCAAGGGGGGACACAATGGTTCGGGATGATCGCCATTGCCCCTGTTCCATCTTAATCTGTTAATACTCTCTTGGATTACATTGCGAAGGACAGACGGAATTGATTTCTGTCAACAAAAAGCTTTTCATTGAAAGAGTGAGGCAACCGTGCAAACTGAGAAAGTCCCACTCTTCGTTGAATTCTACTTGTCGTGCAATGTCATGTGTGCTCAGCAGAGGGCATCATTGCATGGTTTCCAATACAACAGTGACAAACAGAGAGAGGGAGAGAGCAAGAGAGAGAGAGAGACTTGGACCCACACGTCAATGGATTAATCCTCAAAACAACAGTGAGGTGCCTCAGAGATCGGTGCTGGGACCATTACTCTTTGTTATCAGTATCAATGTTTTGGATGAGAATGTATACGACATGATTAATAAGTTAGCTCATGACTGTCTTATCAAGAGGAATAAAAAGACTTACGTTGCAATGTGATGTGAATACTCAGTTAGGGCACTTGTGATTTCCAAATTAGCAAAGGAAGAACTAAAGGAATGTATTAGAAGAGCCAGCAGGAGACACGAGACGTTGTTGGTGGATATTATTAAGGATTAACCTAAAGCTTTCTCTCGTTATCCCAGGAATAAAAGAATGACGAGCGTCAGAATAGGACCAAACAAGAATATTACTGGGAAGTACTGCGTGAATTCCAAGGAGATAGGGGAAGCGATAAACAATTTTTTTTTGTCAGTATTCACACCGGATAAAAATTATGTTATCGAGGAGAATACTGAGACAGAATCTACGAGTCTGGATAAATTAACGTTCACAAGGAGGAGGTGTTAGCAATTCTCGCAAATGTAAAATTAGATGAGCTCGCTGGGTCGGATGGGATTTATCACAGGAATCATTGGGAAGGCAGGAAGGAGATTGACTTTAATCTTTTTGTCATCATTTTCTACAGGAACAGTTCCAGAAGATTGGAGGATTGAAAACGTTTTTCCCCTGTTCAAGAAGGGGAGTAGAGACAACTCTGGGAATGAGAGACCAGAGAACCTGACTTCGGTTGTGGTTACTGTGTTGGAAAGGGATATAAGAGAGAGGATCCATAATCATCTGGAAAGGAATAAGCTAAATAGGGATAGCCACCCCTGCTTTGTGAAAGATAGGTCCTGCCTCACGAACCTGATTGAGTTTTTTGAGAAAGCAACAAAATAGGTGCATGAGGGGAAAGCGGTTAGTGTGATGCATATGAATTTAAATAAGTCGTTAAATCAGGTTCCCCACCGAAGGCTACTGTGCCCCACCGAAGGCTAAATACAGAGGCATGTGATTGGGAGTGATTTAGCGGTCAGGATCTGAAATTGGCTGACGGAAGGAAGACAGAAGGTGGAGTTGATGGGAATTGTTCATCCTGGAGTTCACTTACGAGCGCTATCCCTGAAGGATGTGTGTTATATCCGCTGCTGCTTGTCATTTTATAAACGACCTGCATTATGGCCCAGAGGAATGGGTTGTAAAAACTGCTAATGACTCTATCTTCCGTGGAGTTGTGGATAGCGGGAAGTAATGTTATTGGTTTCAGAGGCTCTCAGGTCCGCTGCCTAGCTGGGCTGAGAATTGCAAATGGATTTTAATGCGGAAAAGTGTCGGGTGTTTCAGTTTGGAAGGAGCAACTGCTATGCAGAGTTCTCAGCTTATGGTAGTGTAGATGAGCAGAGACATCTCGGTGTCCATGTACATAGATCCGTGAAAGTCAACACACACGTTGATGCAGTTGTTTAGAAGGCATATGGATTGTTAGCTTTTATTAGGAGAGGGATAGTCTTTCAGAACCATGGCATCGTCCTGCAGCGGTACAAACCCCTTTTGCAGCCCCACTTGTATGATTACGGAGAGTCCTGGTCACTGCATTATTGGAAAGATGTAGAAGCTTGGGAACGCTTTCAGAGGAGATTTCCAAGGATGCCGCCTGGTATGGAGGGAAGGTCTTACGAGGAAAGTCTGTGGGACTTGAGGCTGATTTCGATGGTGAGCAGAATTGAGGGGGACTTGGCAGAAACTTAAAGAAGATCAGAGGGTTGGTTCGGGTGCACAGCGAATGTTTTTTTTTTCCTCAGACAATGTTTCATGTTCAAAGTTCTACAGCACTAAAATAAAAAGAGGTATGGTGGAAAGTGAGGAAGATTGTCAGAAATGGAAGCAAAGCCTTGATATCTTCAGAAGTGGGCCGAGAAATGGCAAATGATATTTAATATAGATAAGTGTGTGGGCTTGCATTTTGGAAAGTCAAATCAAGGTCTGTGTTTCATGGTGAAGTCGGGCTTTAAGGAGCGGATTGCCACAGAGGGACTTTGGCTTTCAGGTGCACAGTTCTCTGAAAGTGGAGTCACAGGTAGCCAGAGCAATGAGGAGGGCTTTTGGAACCCTCGCCTTCACTCGTCATGGCATTGATTATTGAATTAGGTAAAAATAATAACTGCAGATGGTGGAAACCTGATTATGGATTAGTAGTGCTGGAAGAGCACAGCAATTCAGGAAGCATCCGAAGAGCAGTAAAAGCGACATTTCGGGCAAAAGTCCTTCATCAGGAATACAGACAGAGAGACTCATTCAGACAGAGGTTTTCATCAACCCAATTACCTTTCAGGTTATCCTTTCATTCCTTCACCACTTATGCCCATTCATAATCTTCCGAGCTGGCCTCCTTCTCACTCCTTCAGGAATTGTCGCCCCTTAAACTTCAATGGTGTTACCATAACTGAATTACTGCCGCCAACTTTCAATGTCCTAAAGGTTAACATTACGAGAGGATTTAAACATTTCCCCTTGATGTTCAATCGAGTCATCATTATTGTACACCTCGTACGCCCCACTCCCCCCGACCCCCAGCTGTCATCTATTTACATTCAGCACCTTCAAATTGAACCAGAAACTAAATGAGAGCAGCTAGCTCAATATACTGGCTCAATAGCGATTCAGGGTTAAGGAATTCTGCTGCGCCTTTCTCAGCACCTTACCCTCCAGCTCCTCATCTACACCTCCACTCCCCACAAAATTGTTTCATCATCGACAAGGCCCAAGTGAATAGTGTCAAAGCCACCAGTCTGGATTTTTGAAGCTGCAATTACACTCAAGAATCTTGACTGGATCCATGACAATAAAGCCCACTTGATTCACAAAACATCTCCACATATCCACTCTCTCGGCTCAGTAACAATGTTTACCATCTACTAAACGCACTGTAAAAAATTACCAAAATTCCTTAGTTAGCACTTTTGAAACCCACGTTCATTTCCATCGAGAAGCACAAGGGCAGCAGATGGATTTGAGCACTAACCCCTCCACTTTCACCACCAAGCCACTCACCATATTGACTTGAAATATATCACCATTTATTCAGTGCCGCTCAATTAAAATTGTGGAAGTCATTTCCTGATGGATTAACTGGTTTACTCTGAGCACATTGACTTCATTATTTCACGAAAGCCGCTCACTGCCACTTTCTCGCGGGGCCAACTACAGAGAGCAATATCTGCTGTCTGACAACGCCTTCCAAATCTCATGAAGGAATCGGATGAAGTGTATGTGAAATATATCGATTGTTCATTCGCTGTCACTCGGACAAAATCCCGTAGCTGCCTTCCTGCCATTTTGTTGCTGGTTGGTCTGTGGTACACGGACTGAGGCAGTTTGAGAAGGAGTTCGGCCCGACTCTCCCCAAGGGGCACAACTAGGGATTGGCACCAAATGGCGGAATGGTCAATATCGGAGAGCAATATCCTTCCAATTGAAAAGTAATGAAGGGTGAGTGAATACAATGATGCTGTGGTTTCAGACGGACCTTCACGTTAGATGTCCTTCTGTCCTCCCCGACTCTGTCTTGCTCCAATCTCGAGAACTGACTGTGAAACTGCTAACTTTATACAAGCATTTAGACATGACTGTAAGAAACAAGGATCCTGACGATAGCAGAAGAACGTAAATCAACAAACAGATCACACAAAGTTTGTCTCTCTCTATCTGTGGGTTGATTTTATGTTCACATTTTATTCATATCACTCTCCCCCATCAATCTCTCCGTCTCAATTACTATCGTGAGCACCGCTATTTTTGTGCCCTCCCCTTTGTCATTCAATAACTGTTTTAGTTTTTTTCTGACGTTTTTATTCAAACACTCTCACAATCATTACTCAATATAATTTTTTTCAATTATTTTTTCTCTCTCATTCTTCTCTCTGCCTGTTTTTCACACTGTCAAACCTATTCACCTTCTTTCTCTGTACCTCATTACTCTTTCTCAACCACAATTGTTGTCCATTATACTGCAACACCTATCTCTGTTTTCTCTCAGCTCTTCATTATTCTACCTTGTCTCTTTCGCTTTCGAACCCCTTTTATCTACATTCTGCCTTCCTCATTACTCTCTCTCTAACACCTTAACTGTTTGTCTCTTTGTCCTTCACTCCTGTCTCCATTTCCATTTTTCTCTGTAATACATTTATTCATTGCATTTTTTGTCGCTTACCTTCACTCCTATTCCTTTCTCAATCTCCCTTACCCTTCTCTCTTACTCCCTCATTATTCACTCTACCTGTATTTCGCACTCTCCCTCTGCCTTTTACCCCTTCTCCTTAATGTCTTAACTTTCCGCTTTGCTTCTACTTTGCGATGCAGTGTGAATCTCCAAGTCCAGCAGGATCGAAATCATCAGCAGGCCTGGCTGGAAATGATGAATGCTGTCTACACTTTTTCAAGAATCCTTTATATTAGTAACTGATGGATGCATCCACCTGTGGCTATTCACTTACCTTTCAGCCTCCTGCGATCAGTGTTCGCATCCTGAGGGGAAATATCCTAGGATTATGTGGGAAGCAAGAGAGGAAATTGAAGAGCCGTTGGCAATGAGCCTTTCGTCTTCACTGTCAAAGGGGGTGGTACCACAGGACTGGAGAGTGGCGAATGTTGTGCCCCTGTCAAAAAAGGGAATAGGGAAAACCCCGGGAATTACAGGCCAGTTAGTCTTACTTTGGTGGTAGGCAAAGTAATGGAAAGGGTACTGAAGGAGAGGATTTATGAGTATCTGGAAAGACACTGCTTCATTAGGGACAGCCAGCACGGATTTGTGAGGGGTAGGTCTTGCCTTACGAGTCATGTTGAATTCTTTGAGGAGGTGACCAAGCATGTGGATGAGGGTAGAGCAGGGGATGCAGTGTACATGGATTTTAGTAAGGCATTTGATAAGGTTCCCCATGGTAGGCTGATGTGGAAAGTCAGGAGACATGAGATAGTGGGAAATTTGGTCAGTTGGAAAGAGAACTGCCTCACGGTCGATGTCAGAGAATGGTAGTAGATGGTAAATATTCTGCCTGGAGCCCAGTTACAAGTGGAGTTCCTCAGTGATCAGTTCCGAGTCCTCTGCTGTTTGTATTTTTTATTAATGACTTGGAAGAGGTAGTCAAAGGGTGGGTCAGTAAATTTGCAGACGATACGAAGATTGATGGAGTTGTGGATAGTGAGGAGGGGTGTTGTCAGCTTCAAACGGACTTAGATATGATGCAGAGCTGGGCTGAGGAGTGGAACATGCAATTTAACACTGTCAAGTGTGAGGTTGTCCATTTTGGAAGGACAAATAAGAATGTGGAATACAGTGTTAACGGTAGGTTTATTAGTAATGTGGAGGAGCAGAGGGATCTTGGGGACTATGTTCATAGCTCTTTGAAAGTTGCCACTCAGGTGGATAGAGCTTGTAAGAAGGCCTATGGTGTGTTGGCGTTCATTAGCAGAGGGATTGAATTCAAGAGTTGTGAGGTGATGTTTCAGCTGTACAGTACCTTGGTAAGGACACGTTTGGAGTACTATATGCAGTTCTGGTGGCCTCAATTTAGGGGAGATGTGGAAGCTTTGGAGAGGGTGCAGAGGAGATTTACCAGGATGTTGCCTGGAATGGAGAATAGGTCGTACGAGGATAGGTTGAGAGTGCTAGGCACTTTCTCATTGGAACGGCGAAGGATGTGGGGTGACTTGATAGAGGTTTATAAGATGATCAGAGGAATAGATAGAGCAGACAGTCAGAGATATTTTTCCGCGGGTACAACAGAGTGTTACAAGGGGGCATAAATTTAAGGTGAAGGGTCGAACGGTTAGGGAGGATGTCAGGGGTAGGTTCTTTACACAGAGAGTGGTGGGGGCATGGAATGCACTGCCTGTGGGAGTGGCAGAATCAGAATCATTGGTGACCTTTACGCGGAGTTTGGATAGGTACATGGATAGGTGTTTAAACTAAGTCAAATGTACGGCACAAAATCGGAGGCCGAAAGGACCTGTTCTGTGCTGTATTGTTCTGTGTTCCTCAAAAGGCCACGTTCCAAGCAGCAAGAGCACAGTTTTCATTAACACCAACAAAACTTCCGCAATATCCCAGCGAGATCATTGAAAAACAGGAGTTATATTCAGCTGTTCGGATACTCTGTAGTGAATAATTTCTGAAATTCTTGTCAAGGAGCAGCACCATGCACACTTCTCTGCGAGCTCTCGACTTGTTAAAGTGACAGTTCACAAACAGAGAATAGGCAAATTCGCTTCACTGTGCAAGGGTTAGGCTCAGTGCGGTGATCTCAAGTACCCTGAAAAGAAGTGTTAAAAACCTACCTACAACATTGCCCTCCCCGCAATTTAGCCCCTCTGGATTCAAGTGTCATCTTGAGCTTTCAATTTTGTTTTCTTTTTCACTTGTTACGGGCAGGATATAATTTCACCAGAGAGTGGGCTCAGTAGAGAAAATTCTCCATTGTGATCAGGTTCTGCAATGCCGAGATGCTGGTGAAGCTCTGTTTCTTTTTATGGGAAGCAGAGAAAGTCGAGTGAGGGCAAGATCGAGATACATGAGCGGCATGGACAAGACGAGAAAACGTCTGGTCTCCTTATCCGAACGTTTAATAGCAATAGGCCACCATTTTAAAGTGATAGGCAGGGGTTCAGAGGGGAGTTCAAGAAATGTTTTCAAACACAGGCTGTCGGTGAGTCGAGTCTGCAATGCCCTTCTTGGGTTGATAATTGAGAAGGGAAGAATCACTACCGGAAAGTGTACTTAGATGAGCCACTTGAATCGCCTGAACATTCACAGCTCGAGGTCAAGTGGGAAAGGGGGTCCCTGGAGATCGTATTTTGTGTTGGAAGGACAATGCGACAAAGGGTCTCTGCTGTAATAATATATATTGCTCTTTAACCCTCTCAAGATGGCAGCAGTATTCGACCCCTAGTACGGTTTTGCGTGTGTCCAGTATTCATTAATGCGTACTCCCTTCAGGAGATTGTCGCACAGTATCAACTTTACCCCTCCAAGCTGTCCAGGCAGACACTTTCGGTACAAAAATCGGATCAAATCTCAGACAGGCACGAGGTTACAGCAGAAGGATACAGCACAGATCATTAGCCCACTGGATATTCTCCACCATTCGATCGGTTCGCGCCATATTTGAAATTTAAGCAATATGGAAATAATAGCTGCTCAAACCTGTTCACAGTGGGTCTTTTTCACATAAAGTCCATCTGGCTCACGTCAGGGAATGACGTCTGCAGTCATCACGCATTCTGGGCCAAACATGACTGCAGTACCACGGCAGGGACCGACTTTGAACTGCCCAATCTGAGCAATAGTCTGTTTTCTTGTTAGGTCGATTATTCTGTAATATCTTATCAATCTAAATACCCAAATATTTTGACTCTATTGCCAAGATTATACGAACATTCATCCTCTTCCGTCGGGCAGAATATTTAAATGTTTAATTCACGTGCCAACAGATTCAAGAACAACGTTTTAAACTTTACTAACAGACCTCTAAGCAGACCTCTGAAATTCTCATGCTAATTTCCCTCTGCTGCTTGTCTGAAGCTGTAACTTTGAAATCTGCACTCTGTTATGTTACTGTACTGTACTTTGATGGTATGACTTTCTGTATGGCACGGAAAACAATACTTTTCACGGTATAACGATACATATGACATTACCACTAAATCTACTTTAAATTTGTGCTGATTGTACTGGATGATGTTGTCAATATTTAAAGGATTTGCTGTTACTTCCTTTGTAATAGAATCTAACATGTTAAAAATGACAGACTTTAAACTAACTAGAGTTGTGTTATATTTGTCTCCGTGTGTTCTCATATAATGATGCCTGTAATTTTTCTAATTTTCTGGAAGAAACGGATGATAGGGAATATAAGACCATAAGACAAAAAAAATCAGAAATTGAGACCATCGTGTCCGCTCTGCCATTCAATTATGGCTGGTAAGGTTCTCAAAACAATTCTCGCCTTCTCCCAGTAAGTCCTGATCGCATTAAAAATGGCGAACATATCCATCTCTTTCTTAAATATATTCAATGACCTGAACTTCGCAGGCTCCTGTTGCAATGAATTCCACAGATTCACAATGATGCGGCTGATGAAATCTTTTATTATCTCCGCGGTAAAGGGTCTTCACTTTACTCTAACCCTGTGCACTCTGACTCCGGTCTCTCCTGCAAATGAAAACATCTCTCAAAATACACTCTCTCTCGGCCATTCAGTATTCTATAGGTTTCAATGAGATCGCACCACACACCCCGCCACCGCCCCCCGCATCACTCTACGCTATGCAGATCTGCAGTTCGAACACGATCCCCAAATGTTAATTATTTCATTCCTGAGATAATTGTTCATGATACACGGGACCAAAATTGCTCACAATAGTCAAAATGTGGTCTAATCTGACTGGAGCTTAATAAAGCCTCAGAAGTGCATCCCCGCTTTTTTCTTCTCACGCCTAACTCTCTTGCTGACAATCTTAAACGTGTCAATCCCTTATTGAAGACGTACTAACCAGATGAAACAGAATATTGTTCCTTCCTCCGTTAATAGACATTAAATGATGTACCCAGTCAAAGCTGTCCACATGCTATGTCACTTTTTTATTAGTTTCTGAAACTTGCACCTTACGTTGCCAGTATGTTATTTCATCTTGTCAAATATTTACCAGATTCATGGAACAGATTGATTGTCGGTTCACATTCTGTCTGCTTGGAACTAAGTTATTAAGCTTTTCACGAATGAATCACAGCATTATTAGTTTCAAAGAGAAATATATGAACTATGAACAGGAATAAACCATTCAACCATTCGATACTGCTCCACCATTCAATGTGACTTTGGCAGATCGTTAAAAACAATCCCTGTTACTGTTTTATCCCTGTACACTTTGATCAATTGAGTTCCAAGAACCATATCAAACTATTTTCAAACAGAAAGATAAATTTTCCTCCTTCACTGCTTTCAGCAGTAGATAATTCCACTGTCTCCACACTCACTTGATCAGGAAAGTTCCCGTGCCTAAGTTGAAAATGGCCTAACTTGTTTTCCTTAGACTGAGACCCCATTTGGTTCAGATGTCCTTTGGCTGTCGGGAATATCCTTTTCTGCTTACAACCAACATAGTCTTATTAGAATTTATGAGATTCAGGACACTGAGCCCCCCACCGCCCCCCCCCCCCAACACCCCGAGCCTCGTTCTGCAATCCAATGAGGTCATGGCCTGATGTTCTGAGAATGCCCACTCTCTGCCGCATGTGTCGGAGCCATAGTGAATATGATCCAAACTGATCACATTGTTCTTCACAGAACAATCCCACCAACTCAGGAATCAGTTTGGTACACCATTAATGAACTGACTCCATGAACATTCTTCCTCAGATGAGAAGGTCAAAACTGGAGAAATAAAGACTGTAACATTATGTTATATTATATTACCTTGTCTTACATTATGTCATGTCATATTGCATTATGCTATATTATATCATGAAATTATATCAGGGCGAGTCTTGAGAACGTTTGTTGCTCAGCTTGACATTCTGGATGTAGGTTTCCTCGCTGAGCTGGAAGGTTCTTTTCAGACGTTTCGTCACCATATTAGGCAAAATCTTCAGAGAACCTCCGAAGGAAGAATCATTCAGAGCCTCACTGAAGTTATGACCTAGTGTGGTGAAGAAACGTCCGGAAACGAACCTTCTAGCTCAGCGAGCAAACCGACATCCATATTATATCATAATATTTTGTTATTGTAAAATATTATATTATATCATGTCAGCCACAAGAATATTGACGTCACCTCAAATTCGTTCATTGAGCAGCACAACAGCTCAGTAGTTAGCATTACTGTCGCACACCACCAGGACAGAGACTTGATATCACGAATGCACAACTAGCTGTGTGGAGTTTTCATATTCACCTCTTGATTATTTGCATTCCTCTGATTTCTCTGGTTCCCTCCCACATTTTGAAGATGTACTGCATCGTTGGATTAGCCATTGGGAAACGAAGTGTAAAGGTGATGGATGAAAATGTCGTGTGGTCGGGATGTCCTTCAGAGGGTCGACATCGACTCAATGGCCCGACACCACAGTATATTTGTATACACTGCCGTTTACGGATCAGCCATTGAACACATCAATGAGGTCACCCCTTAACCTTCTAAATTTAAGAGAATGCGGGCCGCCTGATAAAATAACCCAAAAAGTGCAGACATCATTCTTGTCGGCCCACAATTTACTTGCTCCAGTGTCAATATCACCGTTATGTGATCTGTTTGGAACTCTGCTCACAGTAGTCCAAATCGTGTATTAGCAGAGTGTTGTGAAATCGCAGCAGAACGTCTGTGCCCTCATGCTCCAGTCCCCGAGTTGAAGTCAGCATTGCTTCTGCTGCGTTGATTATTTTCTGCAAAATGCCCCCTATCAATCCAGTTTACATTCATTCACTCCCTTGTAGAATCTGTGTTATTGGTCTAAAACCCCTGGTGTGAAAACGAGTGACATGTCTTCTTGTAATATTATGATGTAGGGAACAAACAAAATGTGCTGAGCTCCTCTAGGTGTTTCACTGAAAACCTTATGAGATGTAGATTCGAGTGGCATTGAGAGAGATGGACAAATATTAATTCATTAAAATTGGAGAAAAAATAGTTGCTTAATGGCAATCTACTGAAGGTCATTGTGTAAATCCTCCTCAGACTCTCCAAATAACTCTGAGGGACGATATCTGTAAGCAATTGACTCCAGAACGGCAGCATTTGTTTACATACCCTATTCTGTCTCCACAAGTGACGCCTGCCTCCCACACTGCAATTACCACTGACGTTCTGTGTCTGTATACGCGACTACACACCCACAAGATTGTGGTAACCAACACTACGTTTTCCTTTTGCAGATGACTCCAGACACACAGCGGCACTGATGTTACTTTGTTCTCTGGCGTGTCAGAGGCTTCGGAGGAACCTTACAGAAGCTTATAAAAACATGAGAGGCATGGCATGATAAATAATCCAAGTCTTTCCCTAAGGTTATTCGAGTCCAAACCGATATGGCTTATTTTTCATTCACAGTGTGGTGCGACCATGAATTGAATTGGCGCAGCAAATGTTGGAGTCTGCTACAATTACAACGTTTAAAATACATCTGAGTGAGATTTTAAATAGGTGGGGTTTAGAGGGATATGGACCAAATATTGGCACATGTGATTCGATAAATGTAGAATATATGGTCGTCATGGGTGACGAAAAGTTCTGTTTCTATGTTGTACATTTCTATGAACTATGACTCTCGACCCACGTCACTATGGGTACTACTGATCTACTCTGTCTCAACATCTCCTTCCAGAACAACGGAACATTGATTTCCGCTGACCTGTTTTCACTCTGCATTTGACTCCAAACCAAAAGCACTGTGGTTATCAGTCAACTGCACAATCTATATGTGACTCCAGATCGATAACACTCTGCTTATCACTAATCTGCTCTATTACTAATCTGACTCCAGACCAACAGCTCTGTCAATATACTGAACTTCCCTATCTGTAAAAGTCACTCCAGACACACAACACGGTGGCTACCACAGAACTGCTCAGTACGTGACTCCAGACCCACGGCATCGTCGTTACCACTATGTGCTTTGACTCTGAGTCTTTGAACCCACAGCACTGTGGATACCACTGTTCGACTTTGGCTCTACATGTGACACCAGCAGAAGAGCTCAGTTGTTATTTATGAAATGCTCTGTCTCTCAATGCGAGTCAAGCCACACCGCAATGTGGTTTCCAGTGACTTGTTCCTTCTCTGCTTAGAAGTCCCAATACATAGCGCTTTGGTTAACACTCATCTGCACTGTACCTACATTTGACTCAGACCCACAGTAATGTGGCCAGTACCCAACTACGCTGTGTGCACAGTTTATTTCAGTTTAACAGCACTGTGATTGAGGCTGACCTTCTCTGGGACTACAGGGCCATAGCACTGAGTGCACTATTGACAAACACTGTCTCAGTAAGTAAAACAGTGGGAAAAAATTGCTTCAAAATGATCTATTCTGTTTCTGCACGTGACTCCAGAAGCTGAACATGGTGATTACCACCGACTTAAGTTGTCTCCATGCGTGACTCCAGACCCACAGCACTGTGGCACCCATTGACCTACTGTGAATCTACACGTGACTCCAGTCCACAAAACTGCAGATACGACTCGTCTGATCTGTCTCTGTATGTAACTCAAAACCCACAGCCCTGTGTGTACCACAAAAGATTTACAAGTACACCGTCACTTTTGGCGTGTTTGCTGTTGAGCATTAGTCTCAAGAGGCCGATTTATTCTGTTACCTGGAGATGATTGGTGACCTTATAATAGTTTAAGATTTCATGATGGGCATGGATAGGGTGTAACGTGTTTGCCTTTTCTCCGTGGTAAGCGAGACCAAAGGAAAGGGCTTTTGTTTCAGGCTGAGAGTGAAACAATTTAAGCGAGAGCTGAGGGGCAACTTCTTTTCGCCTAGAGGATGGCGCATGCACGAAATGAACTGCCCGAGGATTTGTAAAAGACTTTTAGAAATCATAAAATATAAAAGGCATCTGGTTGTGGATTTAAATCGGAAGCATTTATGGGGCAAATGCTGCCAAATGTTTTTCGATAAATTTTGATGTCTTTTCGGCATGTTTGAGTTGGAGTAAAGCAAAGTTTTTTACTGTATCATTCTATGACGCTCGACCCACGTACTGTTAGTGACATTGGCATACTCTGTCTCAACATCTGACTCCAGAAACATCCCACCGTATTTTCCCGACCTGCTCGTCATTACATGTGACTGCAGACCAACAAGACTGAGTGTTGCTCTGATCTGCTCTCTCTGTAAATGTGATTCGATCTGCTGCACTGTTGTTACCACTGATAAAGGACACAGAACTGCACAGCACAGCAATGGGCCTATCAGCCTATAATGTTGTGCCGAACATGAAACCAAGCGGAACTAATCCCTTATGTCTGTCCTTGCTTCATATCTCTCAATTCCTTACATATTCATGTGCTTATCTAAATGTCCCCAAAGTACCGTAACCGCGACTGCCTCCACCACCCTCCCTGTCAATACATTTCAGAATCCTACCACATTCTGTTTTACAAACCTGTCCACCTCGTCTCCCGGAACGTTCACCCTCACCTTCTGCTTCTTAGCATAGAGCTTTTCTATTCTGCGGAAAAGATTCTGTGTGTTGAACCCATCTCGTCATCTCATATTTTTACAGACATCCATCTACTCTCTTCTCAGTATCTTCTCTTCAAGAGAAAACAATCTCAGAGTTTGCTCACCTCTCCTTATCGATCAAATCTGTAATCCAAGGAGCATCTTGTTAAATCCCATCTGCACCTCGCCAAAGCAACCATATCCGTCGTGTCATCTGGCGACCACAATTGAACGTGGCACTCTAAGTGTGGTCTCACCAATGTCCTACAAAGCTGCAACATGACATATTGAACTTTGAACCCATTTCCCTGACCAATCAAGGCAAGCACACCATATGACTAATTTACCACCTATCTACTTGCATGGCCATTTTCAGGGAGCAAAGATCTTGAATTCCAAGTGCCTTCTATACATCAATGATGTTATGTGTGCTGCTATGAACTGTATGCTTTTCCATCAGGTTTGATCTCCAAAATTGCCGCGCCTCATACTCATCCAGCTCAAACTATATCTTCCATTACTCGGCCAATATCTGCAACTGGTATACATCCCCAGTATCCTTTCACAAAAGTCTGCATTATCCACAACTCCAACGATCCTTGTATTGTCTGCAAACGTACTCACCTACTCATGTACATTTTAATCTAATTCATTTACATACAACAGAAACTCGTAGAGGTCCTAGTACGGATCTTTTGAGAAAACCATATGTCACGGACGTCCAGCCGGAAAGGCACCATTCCACCATTACTCTCTGCCTTCTATGGACAACCCAATTGTCAATCCAAGCGGCCAAGTCCCGTTGGAGTCCATTCATCTTAATTTTCAGAATCAGTCTTCCATGTGGGTTCTTGTCGAAAGCCTTACTAAAGTCCACGTAAGCAAATCCTCTGGTTTACCCTTATCAATCACCTTTGAGACCTCGTCAGATAGATCAATTAATTCGTGAGACATGACCTGCAATGCACAAAGTTATGTTGACTGCGCCTAATTATGTCATGCTTTTCCATACGCGTGTATGGACGCGTGTACGCATCTTCGGAGGATTTCACTCCAATAGTTTCCCACCACTGATGTGAGATTTATGAGCTGATAGTTTCCTGGATTATCCCTACTTCTCTTCTTGAATAGGGGAAAACATAGCCGACTCACCAATCCTCCGGGATCTCTTAAGTGGTTCGAGAGGACAACTTTCTTCGTCAAAATCTAAGCAATTGCCTCACTCACCTCCCTCAATAAACTGGAATAGCTATCATCAGGCCTTGGGAAACTATCTGCATTAATATTCTTCAACGCCACAATTTTCTTGTTCTTTAATGTTCTATCCTATAGACATGCTCCACACATATCTCACTATCCTCCATGTCGTCTTACGGAGAGAATGGTGATGCAAATTCTTCACTTTGGAACTCAAACATCCTCTTCCTCCAACCATAAGTGTCATCCTGTATTCTTGAGTGGTCCAAATTTCTCCGGAGTTATCCTTCTGTCCTTACTATATTCATAGAACACTTCCGGATTCTCTTTAATTTGAATTGTCAAGGACATTTCATGGCCCCTTTCTTGAACTCTTGTTCCCCGCTTGAGTACTTACCTGCTTTCCAAAAAGTGTTCACAGGCCCGTACTATTTTAGCTTCCTAAAACTTACACGTGCATAGTTTTCTCTTTTGAAGAAATTCAGAGCCACCCTCGTTTTCATATGTCTCTTTCCTTGCTACCTTTGTCCATTCACCTTACTGGAACATGTCGGTCTGGAACTCTCCACACCAGATCTTCACAAATTCCCATATGTTTAAATGTTGCCTTGCCCGATAACTCCGTCTCCCAATTAAAGCTCCTTAGCTCCTGTCTCGTGCTGATGTAAATTGCGTTCCACCAATTTTGTACCTAACTGAAACTCCTGACTTCTCCCTGTTAATAGCTATCTTAAAACTGAACGACCTGTGATGACTGTTTTCAAAAGGCTCTCCCACTGAAAGGTCAGTCACTTCACCAAGTTCATTAGCCAATACAAGTTCCACTATGGCCCCTCTGCCAGTTGGCCTATCCACATACTGCTTCAAGAAACACACTTACATGCATTTAAGGAAGTCCTCTCTGTTTCCCCCTCTTGCTGTAAGGGAGTCCCAATGAATGTTGGGGAAGTTAAAGTCACCCATTATGAAAATTCTTTTGTTATCGAATCTTTCCATATCGGCCACATATTTATTCCCATTTGCTGTTGGAATTCCTACGTTAGAATCCTGGCAGATTGTTTGCACCCACCTAATTTTTCAACTCTACCCCTCTTGCCTCAATGGATGTGCCCTTCTGCATTTCCTCTTAGAGTGAGGATGTAACATTCTGCCTGATTAGTAATACTACTCCTTCATACCTTTTACCTTCTTCTCTATCTCGTCTAAACCAACGAAATCCTGGAGCATTTCCAGTCCGTCTCTCAACCACATCTCTGCAGTGGTCACAACATCTTAGTCTTACATACTGATCCAGGCTCTACGCTCATTTGTCTTACCGGTTAAACTCCTTGTATTGATGTAAACACACCTTAGATCATGAGTGCTGTTGTGTTCATTCACCCGTCGCTGCTTGGCCTTTTTTTCTGATTCACTGCTGTTAACACCTGTCTTCCCGTCAATCTCTCCACTTGTTCTCCTGCTGCTGCAATTGCATTCCCTGCCACTCTAGTTTAAGCCCTCCCATGTAGTACGAGTGAAAGTTGCAGCGAGGATATTGGTTGCTCGCCATTTTCGGAGCAATCAGTGCCTCTTTCAGAGTTCACCCTGGCAGCAGAAAAGCTTCCACTGATACAAGATCCAAAACAGTCATGCCCCTTGCATCATTTCTTCTCCATGTTTTCATCTCCCCTATCTTTCAATTCATTACAATACCAGTAAGTGACCCTGGCAGCTATTCAGAGATTAATATTGTTGAGGTCCTGCTCTTCAGCCTCTTTCTAACTCCCTCTCCTCATTCTGCAGCATCTGTAGTGGCTCCTTGTATAACTCCAGGCTCACAACCTCTGAACTGCTCTGTTTCTACATGGTTCTGAACAACAGCATGATGGTCAATCCTAATCTGATCTACCTGTGCATGTGATTCGATCCTCACAACACTCTGGTTACCATTGGCCTGTTTTTTTTTATCTGCATGTGGATCCATTCACAAAGCATTTAAATTCATATTAACCAGGGTCGCGGCGCTGTCGTTACCGCTGTCTTCCCCTGCAATTGACTACAGATCTTCAATGCTATGGTTCCCAGTGACCTGCTTTGTTTCTGCAGGTGACATCAGACTACCATTGCCGTGGTTATCACTGACCTGTTTCATTTCCAACAGTAACTCCATTTGCATAACATTATTATTATTATTACTGTTCTTCAGTGACTGCACATCTGCGCTCAGACATATGGTATTGTGACTAACACTAACTTGTACTGTCTTCACAAGTTCATCCACACCCACAGCCTTATTATTATCACCGACTTCCTCTGCCACTGCATGAGACTGTCAATCTATTTTTTTGATGATTGAAGATGTGACGCGACTTGTGTTCTCTCAGTTGTATACCAGCAAGCAGCGCACATTCTCCCTCCTGCTACTTCCCAGTCGCCTCCAAACTCCCATCCAGTCCTCGAGCTGGGAGACTGATACATTGGAGATCGAAAAACTGCTCACTGAATGCAAAATCACGCTCCCCTTCCCCAAAGAGAATAGTGGACAACGAGCCAATTGCATTGTCTGCGAGCTGCTGTTGGTGTCTGTTCGATCAGAGATTCAGAACGGCTAGGATATTACCTTCAACGCCATTCTAGATCTTATGCTTTTCAATTCCCAGTTGTGTCGCTCATTAGACTGTTGAGAGCAGTTGCTTTCTGTTGACTCTTTCTTACTCCTCATAAACCTCTTCACATGAAACAGGCCTGTACAATATTGTCTCTGCTCCAATGAAAACAATCCGTTTAAATCCAGCCTCTCACCGAAGCTAAAATGCTCCATTGAACAGAGAAGCGAACAGCACAGGAACAAACCCTTCTGAATATGTCTGTGAAGACAAGTGTACTATTCCAAACTAATCCTATCTGTCTTCACATGGTCCATAAAGCTGTACACATTGCCGGTTCTTCCATCTATCTAACTACCTGACAATTTGGCTATTCTTACCAAGTCCACCACTTTCTTTAGCAATACTTTCCAGACATTTGCAACTCTCTCTGTTAAACAAAAACAGTGTCATGCTTGTCATTTTAACATGTCCCCCCACCTTAAACCATTGTCCAATAAATTTCCAACCTGGATAAAAGAGTCCGGCTCGATAACCTATCTAAGCCCCTCATCGTTTTATATACTACCTTCAAATATCCTCTCAGCTCCAAAACCCGAGCACGAACAATCCAAATTTTGTCAAAAGGCTGTTGGTAACCAGTCGTCTCTGATCCAACATCCTTGTAAACATCTTTCCCTGCCTCCCCAAAGCGTATGCATCCTTGCTCTGGTGTGGCGACCTGAACTGCAAACGATCCTCCAGTTGTGGCCACAGCAAAGACACTCATGCCAGCTAAGCTACGGCAGTGTAAAGATCATCAATGCATAACCCCCTTTTTCTGACAAGTTCCTTCCTTCCTGACATTGTGTTAAGACATTGATATGAAAGTGAAGTGAGACATGGAAAATCAATGTTTGCAACATCACCCAGTTTTATTCACGTAGTTTAGAAAACAGTGGGCCAATGATCGTTCAGTTGAAACAATAACATGAAGCTGAAACGATGAGATGACAGAACTCTCCAATCAGAAACACAGATGAGTTCCAGTGTTGAATGTTGCTCTTTCCTTCTTCGATTTCACAAACGTACGCAACACACTTGTAAGATGGGGCACATTCCTGCAACTCTCGCTGAAATACCCTTCTGACATGGTACGCTGCTGCAGTAACTCCCTTCTAAAATACATGAAAATAGTGGCGCTGGGAGAGAGAATAAAAAGAAAAACAAAGATTCGTTTATGTTAACAGTCAGGTGCGATAGGCCATCCACCTGCCACCTGTCTCAGATACACAATGCCAGTACAATGCAGATTTCACCCTTGCTGTTCGAACCAGACATTCATGGAGTTGTAAGGGTGCATATTGCATGAACTGTGTTCCAATAATTGTTCGTGAAAATCAGAACTGTGTACAGCTCTCCATGTCCAGCCCCATATTGGTACAGTCTACTGACAACTGAGAAGTGCCTTCTCACTGTGAGGCATTGAGGTGAGGAATTGTGAGGTACTCAAGCAGCTTGCCTTCAGGGAGGGAAAATGCATCGACAATTTTGGCGATCGTAAGAATGGAACGATCCCAAAGTCAATAGCCACTTGTAACTTATTTACCCAGAGAGGTGCTTGGATTTGGAATGCGTTGCCTTGGAGAGTGGAAGAGGCTGATTCCACAGCAGGTTTCAAAAGAGAACTGGATGTGGAGTTCAATGGAATGAATTTAGATGGGAGATCAAAATAATACTGTCGAATGGGGCTAGCTGGACAGCACTTTCTAACATCAGGACATAGACGATCGTAAGAGTGTCCTACTTATAGAACTGTACAATTTTATAATGATTATGTGACAGAGAACTCAACAGGTCTCGGTAAGGAATGATGCTTCAAGACAGGGATTAAATGAGATTGGTGTCTGTGAGTCGGTACACGACCTCAGAGAAGACCTCTTGAGTCATGATCAATAATGCCAGATCACTAATAAAGCGTCGAAAATAGAATTCCCACTTGGAGAAACTCAGATCTCACCACGTTTTTCACCCTGCATCCATTTGCAGACACTGGACAAGTAATTGGATGTGCAGAAGGAGGCCGTTTAGCCAGTCAAACTTCCTCTTCGATTTGATGATTCAGTGCTGATGTTTGACATGGGATGGACACTTTTTTTTATATAAAATCGAACGTCATCAGTTTATAACCGAAGAGGTTTATTTGAAAGTGCAACCGGGGAGGGCTGTTCCTTTGTTGTGTATCTCGTGGAGTAAGATTCTGGGACACAGAAACACTTAGAACAAAATATCAATATGTCATACACATGTGCAATATATTAAACAAACAGAGATTGCTGTTCAGTCTTTTGTCTTTTAGAATGGAGCTGCAGGTTCAGATTCTTTAATATGGAAATCCCAGAACTTCTTTCAAGTTGTATCCCCGAGATAATTAAAGGATGTATTTAAAAATAAGTCACCCCAGCGACTTTTGTCTGTTTCTATGTGCATGTGAGGGAGAGAGGTCGAAGAGAGAGAAAGAGTGTGTGTGTGTGTGTGTGTGTGTGTGTGTGTGTGTGTGTGTGTGTGTGTGTGTGTGTGTGTGTGTGTGTGTGTGTGTGAGTCTGCGTATCTGCACATATGTGTCTGAAAAAGTGTGTGTATCTGCAAGAAGGTCTGCGTAAGTATGTTCGAATGGAAAATGGTGTGCGCATCTGGTGTCATGACTGAGCTGATCATCTCCACTTCCCTTTCCTCCAACTCCCGGATAATTGCTCCATTCTCATCCTGACTGAAAATCTGTCACCCTCACCCATAAATATACTGAAAAAAAATGCACTCATGCTGAAGAATTTCACCGTTTCAATGCCCTTCAAAAGAAGATAACCTTCATCTATTCCGACTTAAACGGGCTGCACTTTATTCAGAGCTGATGCACTCTGGTCCACAATTCTTGCACAATGGTAAACAACATCTCCTGTTCTCCACTGAATATTTTTTCTAAGAGTCTTTCATGTTTCAGCAAGCTGAGATCTCATTCTTCTCAACTGCCACCAATATTATCGTGACCTACTCAATCTCTCCATAGCTGATGTCAGTTCCGTGTTCTTCTCTGGATTGCATCAAATCCTGCTCCGACTGGAAGCAAAGAAATGGTTGAGGTGCTGAATGAGTAATTTGCATCAGTCTTTGCCGTGAAAAGGGCGAGTAACATCGTTGCCGCGTAGGGTGGACACCAGAAATTAGTACGGTGGCCAGCAATAAGGAGAAGGTGCTGAAAAAAACGGAAAATCTGGAAGTGTACCAATTACCTGATAAAGATGGGCTACATCCCACGGTTCTGAAGCAGATGAGTGAAGAGATAGTGGAGCCGTCAATAGTGATTTTTGTGGTGTCACTAAATTCAGGGCGACTCCTAGAATACTGGAAGCTTACTAATGTTAAACCCTGTTTCAGAAGGGAATAGGGAGAAAGACAGGAAATTACAGAATGAAAAGCCTGACTTCAGTCAGTGGTCAGATGTTGTCATCCATTGTGAAGGGTAGGAATTCTGAATACTTATAAATGCACCGTAAAAGAGGGCAAACTCAGTATTGTTTTATCAAGGGGACTTTTTTTTTTGACGGGGCATAGAGAAGGATTGACCAAGGGGAGCAAATCGAAGTTGTGTATCTCCACTTCCAGAAGGTTTTTAACAAGATGCCGAAGGAAGCAACATAGTGGGAAACGGTCCGATGTTGTTAAACGCCAGGTACTAGCATGTATAGAAGATTGACTGTTTGGCAGAACGCAGAGTGTGGGATAATAACAGAAAAGAAACCCCTGGCCAGTAGTTTCCACAAAGGGCAGGGACTACAGCATTTCACTCCATATATTAGCGATCAACATGAAACAATTAAGAGTATTCTGGCTAAGTTTGAAGACAAGACAATGATATGTAGAGGGGATGGTAAAATTGAGGATACATGGGAGCTTCAAGCAGGTTTAGAGATTAGGAGAGCGGATAGAAGTACGGACTATTTTCTAAATAGGTTGAAAATTCAGAAATCTGAAGTTCAAAGGGACTTAGAATCGTGGTCTATGATCCTCTTCAGGAAAATGTGCAAGTTGAGTCGGTAATCAGAAACGCAAAGAGAATGTTGTCAAGCGTCTCGAACGACGAGAACAAAGACGCACGGATGTACATCTGAAGCACATAAGTCTGGTCATTCCACGGTTGGAGTATTGTGCACAGGTTTGGACTCCATGCCTCAGGAATGATGTATTGGCTCTGCAGCGGTCTGGAAGGTGTTCATAAGAGTCATTCGAGGAATGAAAGACAACATTTAAGGAAGGTTTGCATTCTCTGGGATTAAACTCGATGGAGTTCAGAATTGTCACTTATCTCTGATTGAAACTTTCACAATACTGAAAGTCCTGGACAAAATGGAATTTGGAAGATGTTTCCATTGGCAGAAAAAAAAGAGGAATCGAGGAGTCAGACTTTGAGTGAGGGGAAGAACTCTTATCATGGAGATAAACAGAAACATTTCGAGATAAGGAATGTTGAATCTATGGGATTCATTGCCACAGAAGTTCATGGAACCAGGTCATTGAGTACATATAAGATTGACATAGTTAGATTCTTGGTTGCGACGGTGATCAAAGTTTACAGGAAGAAGTGTGAAAATGGGATTGAAAACTCGACCCGCCGTGTTTGAATGGCAGAGCTCAGTCGCTGTGCGAAATGGCCTAATTTCTGCTCCTGTGGTCTTCCAAACTTATGATCTATCCTCAGATAAGATGCCCACTGTTACTTATAGTATTCCACCATTGCTTTGACGAGTGTCTTGTTCAGTCTTAGCAAAACGTCCTGACCTTTACATACCAATCTCATGGAACAGCTATGAATGTATTTTTGAACAAACCTGGGGGAGCTTTTTGGAATCACCCTGTTCAGCAATGTGGTTACACGTATCATGAGTAAGTACGGACTGAAACCAGGCCATCCTGGCTTGCAGCTGGGACATTTCCATTGCAATACTACAGCTGGCTGTCTTTGAGATACAGTATGTGGATGTGACGACTGAGATGACAGGGAATAGCTACTTGGTCGTCAATATGTATAATAAGAAAAAGAAATCAGTGTTACAATTTCTGCACCCAGTGGGAATTCCGCTCAGTGTTTTCCTGAGTGGATTTCTTTCTCTTTCAAGATGATAAAAACAGTGTTTGCCGACGGGATGGACACACACGAGACACACAGATGGCAGTTCCCATCGAAAGAATACATCGGTTACTGATCCTAGCCATGCTTCCCATGTTTTTCCAGAACGGAGATAAAAAAATCTCTGCATCTAAGACAAAAAGTAGAACTTACCAATTGTGGTGGCTTCAATAAATACCAGGGTTCCAAGTAGGAATAACAGTGTCGCCCACATCATCGTTGTGGTTATGAGAGAAGAAACGATCATCCTCTCTTTATGGATTCACAGCTTACACTGGTGGTATCAATTATTGATACAATGGCGTCTGGCTGCACTTTATGTTCTAATAAGGTGTAGATCACTAACTCAGACTGACAGTACCTGGAATGAAAATTTGGAAATATCTCCTTAACGCTTACATCATAAAGCGAGCAGAGTGAAGGGTCTGATTAATGGGTGAACTGTCGAGGATTGAAGTCAATTTAACACAAGTATGTAGGTGCAGGAATAGGCGATTTGGCACAATGAGTCTGTTCAGCTACACAGGAAGATCATGTCTAATTTGTAAGACAACAGCATATGCAAGGCCTGGGACCATATCCCTTGCTCCTCTGCCACAATGAAAATTATCAATCTCACATTTAAATGTAACATTTGAATTAGCATCGATAACCATTTGACGGTGTGACTTCCAAACCTCCAGAACTGTTTCAGTGTAGAAGTGAGTTCTGTCAACTTCCCTGCATTGACTGACCCTCGTTATCAGACTTTAATGTGGGCATCTCTGGTTGTGGGCAAACATTGAATGCCCAACCTCAGTTGTCTCTGTGAGGATGTGGTGGTGAACTACCTTTTTGATTCGAAGTAATCAATACTTTGCAGTTTACCCACAATGACCCGAGGGCGGGAATTCCGTGATTTTGTACCAGCATATATTTGACTTCAACGTCATCTTGTGCAGATTGTTTTTCCTTATATATCTTGACTTTCCCTGTTAGTAATCCTAACCTTTGATTACATCTCCCAATAACCTTGCACATTCTGAGAGATTTCAAGCCTAAATAAAGAACATAGAACAGTACAAAACAGTGAAGGCATTTGGTCCTCGGTGTTGTGCCAGCCTTTTATCCTACTCTAAGATCAGGCAAACCGACATACCTTCCATTGCACTAATAGAATTAAAATCCCCACTGTGTGGAAACAAATCTTTTGGCCAACATATCCACATGGGACGTCTAAAGCATATCTCACCCAAACCCATGGCCCCATACCTATGAATCTACATTTCCCCTGCCTAACCTACCTGGCCTACACATCCTTGAACACTAATGACAATTTAACATGACCTATTCACCTCACCTGCTCATATTTGTGACTCTGAAAGGAAGCCAGAGGACCAGGATGGCAAGCACGCAGAAAAGGGGAAAACGTGCAAACTCCACATAGGTATTCCAGTGAGGATGGAATCGAAGCCGGGTCAGTGGTGCTGTGTAGCAGAAGCGCTAACCTCTGAGCGAACGTGCTGATGGACTAGTCGTCTAAAGTATTTCTGATTGTATTACCACTGTTGACAGCATATTCCACACACCCACCACTGCCTGTGTAAACAAACCAGCTCTCCCATCCTCCCTGACCATTCCTCCAATGAGCATAACTATTCCCCCTCGTGATAGACATGAATGCTATGGGCAAAACTCTGTTCATCGATTCTATATATGACTCTCGACATCTGTGATAGAAAAAAACAGTCACCTCTCATACGTCATCGCTCAAATGAGAAAAGTCATTACTTGCCTCAAACTTCCTTAATAAGATATGCCCTCCAGTCCAGGCAATATCCTGGGAAGACCTCTCTGCACTTTCTGTCAATGTTTCTTTTAATGAGGCTATCAAACTGAATGCAATGTCCCAAGAGTGGTCTTACCCGGGGTCTATAGAACTGCAGTATAAACGCACAGCTGTTAAACTCAAGCTCCATAATAATGAACGTGAACACATCGTACACCTCCGTAACAAATCTACGAACTTGGATGGCAACTTTGGTGGATCTATAGACATGGTTCCCTCTGTTCCTCGGCATTGTCAGAAATTCTGTACGTTGCATTAATATTCGACCTTCCAAAGTGAATCACTTCACACTTTTGCAGGATGAACTTCATCTCCTACTTATCAGCCAATGTCTCCATCCTTGCAAGGTCCCGTTGTAATCTACAACGGCCCTCCACACTATCCACAACACCACCAAACTTCATGGCATTCACAAACTTATGAACCCACCTTCAATTCCTCACTAAAGTCATTGATAAAAATCACGAAGAACAGAGGTACCAGAACGTACCCCTACGGAACACCACTGGTCACCGAAATCCCGGCTGTAACCTTTCCATTTACTATCATTCTCCATTTTCTATTTGCCAGCCAGTTCTATATCTGGACATCCAGCCTTCTCTTTATCCCGATTCTCCCTATTTTCTCAATAAGCTTAAAATGGAGAACCTTCTCAAACGCCTTGTGAAATTCCATATTTACCACACCTACTGCTCGACCTTTATTAACATGTGGTTCCAAATCCTCAAAGAATTTAATAAGGTTTGTGAGGTATGACCTGCCGCTCACAAAGGTATACTGACTATGTATAATAAAAATACGATTTTCAAGGAATCATAAACCCTGTCTCTCAGAAAATTCTACAAAATTTTGCCCATCCCCGTCGTAAGATTAGCTAGTCTGTAATTATCAGAAACATACGAATATCCTTTCCTGAATCAGGGAATAACATGTGCCACACTCCAACGATGTGGCACTAAACCAGTACACAGTAATGACGCGAAGATCATGGTCTGAGGCAAACTCTTGCATGACTTCCTGTAATGTCCTAGAGTCCATTCTGTTATCCCAAGGGATTCCTGTATTCTTGCATTTTTGAAAATATTCAGCACAACCTCCTTCCTAGCATCAACGGCTCGATTATATCAATTTGCTTCATGCTGTCGCCAGAAATGTCAAGGGAACCATATGTCGTGAATACTGAATCAAGGTATTTATAAATGACTTCCTCGGAGTCCAGTTGGAAGTTCCCTCCACAAGCCCTGATCGGCCCGAACTCATAATGGCCATCCTCTTGTCCCTTATATAAGTGCAGAGTGCTTTCGAGTTCGCCTTAAAACTAGGCTCTATTGCTTTTTCTGCCCCCATCTAGCTCTCCTAAGTCCACTTTTCAGGTCTTTGTAAACTTCGGAAACCCAACCTGATCATTGCTGGCTCAACCTTAAGTAAACTTCCTTCTCCTTTATGACAAGACGTTCCATTATCCTTGTCACACAAGTTTCTTTCAACCTAACATCCCTTCCTTGTCGCAAATGCACAAACCTATCCAGCAATATTAGCTGGAGCTTCCGAAGCAACCTTCACGTTTCTGTCGTGCATTTTCCTGTGAACATCTATTCCCATTTAGGAGTTTCAATTGCAGACTCATAGAATTGTAAACCCCCCTCCCCGAATTACATACCTTCTCAAACCGTTTGTTCCTACATTCTTCACAAGAAATGTAAGCGTCTGGGAGTTGTGATCACTGTCGCTGATAAGCACTCCCACTTGCGACCTGAAAACCTCATATACCTCATTGCCAGACACCAAATCCATTGTGGCCTCCCCTCTTGCCGATCTATCCACAGTTTGAGTCAGGAATGCTTTCTGAACACACCCCACAACAACTGCTCCATCCAAGCTGTTTGAAATAAATAGATTTCAAACAATATTATGGATGTTAAAGTCACCCACGATAACAATCCTGCTACTTCGGCATCTTTCCAAAATCTGACTCCCAGTCTCTTCCTCCGTGCCTCTGTTGCTATTGGGGTGACAGCAGAAAACTCCCTATAAAATGACTGCTCTTTTGCTGTTTCTGACTTCCAACCAGACTGACTCTGGAGACAAACCCTCCTCCACGATTTTCTTTTCTGCAGCTATGATATTATCGCTGATTAGCAATGCCCCTCCCCCAGTTATTTTACAGAAAACGTCCATTCTGGTTTGAAACGTCTAAACCCATGAACATCCAATACCAATCCTGCCTTCTGATATTCAAGTCTCTCGTAATGACCACAACATGACAGGTCGAAGTATTGATCTACATTCTGGATTGCTCACATTTATTCTTGATACTTGTATTAAAATAGCCACAATTAAACCCATCACAATGACTGCACCTTTGCTCCATCAAGTGCTAGCCCCTTCTCAGAAATCCTCTGCAGCATGTGTCCAGCGCGACAAGACCTACCGCACCATCTCTTCCAAGTCCCCGGCCTATCTAGTTTGATCCCTCCCAAAGAGCTCCAGCAAACCTCACGCAGAGGGTATTATTGTCCCTCCAGTTCAGGTGCACCCGCACTTCCCATCTCTCCAGAATGTATCCAATACAATTCGGAAATTACTGCATGGAGTCTACTCCGCCATTTAATCCTGGACAATAAGTTTCTCATTTTCGTTTTTTAGCTTCCCCCTCCCCCCCCGTAAAGTGTGATCCTATGATAATCAAAAATCTATCTATCTCAGTCTTAAACGTTTTCAACGACCTGACTTCAAGAACCGTCTGTGGCAGTGAGTTCTATATATTCATCAATCTCTGATTGAAGAAAGTTCTCGGTTCCTAAAGGGCTTCTCTTCACTCTCATGGTGTCTTGTCGGGTTTTATTCACTCGTACAAATGGAAGCATCTTTATAGTATGCAGTCTGACCTGGCCATTCAATATCCTGCGCATGCCCTTTTGGGAATCTGAATGCAATTCTTCAAATAGCCACCTCTTTGGCTTCATGTGTGATTGGGGAACATGTTCAGCAGTTTGATCCAGTGAAATGCAAAGTGAAATTTGGACAGAGTTTCTGAGATGCCAAGGTATTTTGGTGGAACAAGCCCCGGAAATATCAGAATGTGAGTATGGATGCGAATGATTTAAAACACTCACGGATTTGACCTGTCCTGTTCCATATTCATAGGAATGAGGGCTCTGTCATTCTCTTATTGTTCGTCTCTTCTGTTCAGAACAACTCAGCTCCAGGGAGTTAGGACGGACCTTGTCGTGAATCGCTCCTTGCAATACCTGGCATGTCAGCCAGGAAGATGTGTCATAGGTAAAAAAAGATCAGAGAAAGTATTGTGTGAAGCAGCATCCGGAAACAATAAGTTCAAATCGATGTTCAGAGAATCGACAATTCAACCAGGCAACTGTAGTTAGACAATGAAAGACAAACACACACACACACACACACACACACACTCACACACACACACACATACACCTGCACACAGTTGGAGTGCAATAGAGACTTCGTTTGAGCGGCAAAGAGACGGGTGAAGAGAGTGTGATCGAGGCAGAGAGGCACTGACAGTCAAAAAGGAAGTATGACAGATAGAAAGAAAGGTAGGATGTTTGGCAGAGAGACAAGCGAAAGGGTAAGAGTCAGGCACACACAGAAAGTCACAGATGAAAGAGAGGCAGGGTCAGTGAGATGCATAATGTGAAAGGGAGTGAATCAGATTGTTCCACAACAAGTGAGAGTGAGACGAGAGAGAGAGTGAGTGAGACAATGTTCGTCACTGTGGCAAGCAACAGTGAGAGAGATGAAAGAACGATGTATGCATATATCGAAATAAACAGAGAAGCAGACAGTGAGATTAACAGAAAGAATGACAACGAGACAGAGTGAAAGGCAAAGAGAGAGTGAGTGATCTCTGGGTGAGATGCAAAAAAGTGTTCGAGAAATGAGGGAATGGAGGCAGTGACATAGCAACGGAGGAAGATACAGCAGCATAGATTCCACGTTTTAAAAGGTCTTCCCTTCACTCTCAGGCTGTGCCTTCGGTTCCTATTTTCCCCTGTCAACGGAAACATCGTCCCAACATCAGTTGGACCAGACCATTTAGTTTCAGCTTATAGACCGTCGCGATTCTAAATGCGAATCTTGGAATAGCCATCTCTCTGATAGCTTGGAACATGAACAGCAATTTGACACATTGAAGGAGGTAATGAAATTAGGACAGAATCTCTGAAATGCTGATCCATGAGATGGTGCAAACCCAGGATTTGTCGGACGTCGAGTACGGACTTTAATGATTTGAAGCGGTCATGGATACAGCCTGAAGAGTACCATACAACCAGGAACGTATTGTTATGTATCCGTTGGGTTCAGAGCAACTCAGCTTTGAGGAGTTAGAACTGACCATGTATAGAATCAGTCCTCAAGACACCTGCTGGCTTAACACCATCACCCAAAACAAACCCTCAAACACAGCACCTTCACTTTGGAGTAAAGAAGGGGAGGCAGTGGATTTCACCTGGAGTGTGTCAGGAACGTATTCCATTGTAAATAAAAGTTGGAGAATATACAATAGGAGCAAAATTCCGAATCTGAAGCTGAAAATCGTTGTGAAGAGAATGGACACAGAAACCAGAAAACTAGAGTGAGAGTGTGAGCCAGAGAGACAGAGGCAAATCAGAGATTGAGAGCAAGAGTGCTTGTGTTTGAACGGCAGAGAGAGAAATGGAGAGAGAGTGGGAGAGGGGAGAGGGACGGACAGTGAAACAGGCAGCTCGACAGCTAATGACAGAAAGGCATAATGTTTGAGAGTAAGAAAGGAGAAGAGAAGCGTGAGAGACAAAGAATGTCACAGATACAAGTGAGGCAGTGGGAGTGAGAAAATGAAAGACACTGAGTCAGATTGTTGCATAGTGAGTGAGACTAAGACGAAACAAAACAAGTGAGGCAGCGTAAGAGTAACAAGTGATGCAAAGAGATGAGACAATGGGAGAGGTAAATTGAAATCAATATAGTACTAGCCATAGTGAGATTGACAGAAACAATGACAGCGAGACAGAATGGACGACAAATAGAGATTGAGCAATATATCAATGGAAAGACAATGTATGAAATAAATGTGAGAGAAACGAGGGAGTGAAAGACAGACAGCGAGGGACATAGAAACAGAGTAAGATATAAATGGGGACAGTGAGAGAGTGAGTGGGACAATAGAATGACAGAAACGGTTTAATTATGAGAATGTGTGGGAAAGCGAAACAGTAAAAGAGATAATCAGAGCTACAGAGTGAGCAATAAAGGATGGAGACAAAAGATGATAGAAAGACAGACTGTGGGAGAGAAGAGAGTGATAGAGTGTGAGAGAAATAGAAATAGAGTGAGAACACGAGGACAAGACAGAACTAAACTTAGAAACAGAAAGAGACTTTGGGAATCTTTGATGATATTCACAATCCGAGTTTTCCTGCTCTTTTCCATTTATCACGTTGCAGGATTCGTCTTCTCACGTGCCTTTTAACGTGGGGCTGTTGGCGTTAATTTCCACGAAACTCGGATTGTAAACTGTGTCAGATTCACTCTCCCACTGCCTTTTCCCGTCTGGGAGGAAGTCACTAGAAGAAGAAAGGTGTATTATTGCTCCTTCTTGAGTTCCCGACCGAGTCCGCAATCGGGCCATCACCTTGCCATGGACTTATTTAATCTTCAAAGGTTAGCCGCCTCCACATTGGGGCGTGTGGGTGGGACTTTTCGAAAGGCTGGAACTCATAGTGAAAAACGCGAAACGCTGTCCAAGGAGATGATGGTTGAGCCTGATCCCAACCGTCACTCTACGCAGTGCTACTGGTCCCGGTAATTCTCCACTCCCCATCAGTCCGACGAAAGACATTGCCTTCTCTGATATTTTCAATATGCAGCTTGCTGTTCGTTTTCCCTTGGAGAGAAGGGAACGGGAAGACAATGGCAGGGAAAGAGATACATCCACAAAAACACATATACTCAGATAGAGAGAGACCCGAAAGCACGTTCAATAGGAGCGCAAATAGACCAATCGGCCCCTCACACCTTTTCTGCACCTGAATATGAGTAGGACTGCTCCTTTCCTTGAAGGCCAGGTAAACAGACTGACAGACTGATAGACAGAGAGGAAGACACACTGACAGAGAGAGATAGATCCAGAACTATGACCCAAACTAAGACCCGGTGTCATCTCATTGCCGCCTCAATCTGTTGGTAAATGATCGTAGGCCTTAATGTCATATTTCCACTGACATTCCGTAACACTTGATGCCTTTAAAATAATACAAAAAGTTTCATTTTCCTTGAAATATTGTGGCGCCAAAAATGATCTCTGTGACATTCCAGTCTCACTCGTGTGTGTTGTCAGACCCTGGAGTTCAGATAGCCCCCTTTTGAATAGGTAGGAACAATTTCATTAGATATACGCATGTAGGCTGGGGAATAGAGCAAGTGAGAGTGAGAGATTTGTCAGAAGATCTATGGAGCAGCTTAGAAGATAATTTTCTGGATGTTGTTTTCGATTCCCAATTGCACGCATCCCCAATCTGTTCTACTCCAAAAATAAACAATTTCAAAGTCAAAAACATTTCACTGACATTTATTTGGGAAGATTAATGTTGCAAGTCCCCGCCCCTCCAATTTCATTTCGCTGACACTCGTGGCTGTCAGGTGAGACATGTCCTTCGCTTAACTATCTGTTGTCGTGAGGTGATGTGCGAGTGAAATTAGATTTGATTCCCCACAGTGTGGAAACAGACCTTTTTGGTCCGAGAACCCCAAACCGACCATCCAAAGGCAACTGTGCCTGGGTCGTTTAAATGAAAGTGATCCAATGACCTCCCGCAGTCCAATGATGTGCAAACATGGTAGGTTAGCAATGAGAAATATACCAAGGATTATGGTAGCAGATTGTGAGCATGAGAGGGTCGGTGTGGGCTCGATGGGCCGAATGGGGATCGCAATGGGGATGTTATGAGAAAGCTGGGGAGAATCAGAGAAACAGGTAAAAAGAGCGAGAAACAGACAGAAAATTTATGGGGACAAACAGAAGGCAAAGACAAAGAGTGAGAAATGCAGCAGGAGGACAAAGGGAAAAGGAAATAGGGAGAAACAGCGAAGCAGAAACTGAAGGAAATAATAAGAGAGGGAGAGAACCAGGTGACGGAACGAGACTGGTGTGAAACAAAGGGAAATAAATAGCTGAGAAAAGAAAGAGTCCAAAACACAAAGGGAGAAGGAGGCCAGGTTAAATAAAGGGTGAGAATCAATGAGAGTTGAAAGGATGGAGAATCACAAAGGAAGAAACAGAAGTGATAAAGAAAGATCGAGGGGGAATGATAGGAACAGAGAAATACCGAAACGGTAAGAGAGCTGAAATGATGGGGGAAACCTACACAAGGAAACCGAAAGTGGGAGGTGGGTAGCAAGAGTGCAGAAATGAATAGATAGACACCGTTTGGGACAGTAATGCAGGGGGCAGTGACATTGGTTTTGTCGATAATAATAAAGCTTCATGATGGCAATGTGTCCCTTCCATTTTGGACCACTCTATTTCTCCTGTCATAGTATGCATAAACTAATCCCAGTGAAAAACTGACAGACGTCCAAGATGTGGTAATTAATGCAGTGAGCATTGCTCCATCTTTTAGGAAGCAGTTGGTCATTGGATGGTTAACTGTTGAGAATAAAGCAGAAACTGATTGATAAAAATGACAGACAGCATTCGTTGGAAGTCAGATGAGTCTCACAATCAGAAACACCCCGTTTTTATGTCATATAATAAAGCAGTAGATGGCATTGAAGGAACATCTCCTACGACACGCAATCTCATTTGCATGACAGTCTTCTTCTCTGCAGATCCCTCTTTCACACTCAAGTTCCAGATCATTAACTGCGAAAAGCAAATGATGTCTCAATTAATAAAATCTTCAATATATTGTGGCACCAAAACAACATCGCAATGAGCATAATGGAGATCAGAACGGTGCACCATTCTACGGTGCTCCTAGTATGGTCTAACAGAGGTGTGTTATTATTGGAGCAGTGTAATTACTTCCAGTGTGGTCTAACTTACTGACATGGAGAATAGAACCACGCACAGTGATGGAAATTAGATGTGACTTCGAGGTAGTTGAGGCAAGTATATTAAAAATATTTAAAAGGCATTTGGGAAAATACTTGAATACGAAAATCTTACGAGGATATGAGTGCTGGGAAATCTAGTTAGCATAGGTGGACATGTTTATCAAAATGGACCAGCTTGAGCGAAAGTTCTGTTTTTATGCTGCATGACATGTTCGAGGGATTTGCTAGGGAAGTAAGGATAGATCAGTGGCGGGCAGTCGTTTTGGCTACTGTATTGAAAATGATAATGCTGTTATTTTCATCAAAATGGTTGATGCTTAGTTTGATAGCTTTTCCTCTGAAAATGTTTTTGTTTTCCAATTCAGGTATCACAGGTATGAAGGCACAGATCAATCATGATCCTGCTTCATGTCAGTACAGGTGTAACAGGCTATTTGGACACCATCTGTGCTAATCAATATTTCAGAAGACTGAGCACCTACAGATGTACCAGGAAAAAAATAAATACGACATCCAGATGAAGGCTGCAAGGATCACTCACAATCGTTTCCCTAGTTTGCACTGAGTTTCTCGGAGGAGCTATCAGATGAGTCGAGTACGCACACCCTTTCTACGAGATTTCAAATGATTTTCCAGTGAAGAGTCCCACAGTCTCATGTGGATTAGTTTCAAACCATGGTCACGTGTATGGAATAGTCATGTGAATTGGTTACTCTTCACTGCTTGAACTAAGAAGCAATCTGCATGACTGTGAAACATTCAGTTGACTATGTTATCAATAGTTGCAGATGCACACACATTATCTTATTTCTTACGGATTGGCCCACGCCTATTGATGCAGTAACAGCATTCTGACTGCTGTCTTTGCCCCGTCAGCAGCAAAGCGAGCACAGCTCTTCCACTTACGAACATTCCAATGCGTGTGGCAGCTTTTCGTGTTCAAATTGGTTGCCGTGAACGGTCGCACTTTGTAAACAGTTTTGCAGCTCATTGGCTTTGGAGATAGATTTTTCAGTGAAGGCTGTTTTTGGTATTTCTGCCTTTTTTGGTCATTGCTTTCACGATAGAAGTTGGAGATCATGTCGTGTCTGTGCAGGACATTTATTAAACCACTTTTGGGATATTGTGTGCAATTCTGTTCTCTCAGCTACAGAAAGGATCTTGTGAAATTTTGAAGGTTTCAGAAAAATATTAGAAAGATGTTGCCAGAGTTGAAGGTTTTGAGGTTGAGATAGAGTAAGTGGCTAATATTTCAAAAAGGCACTACTTTCTGAAGTTGTACTTGCGTACGGTGATAATTACCAAATCCTGGAGTGAATAAAGTAAAAGAAACATGTAAACGTCTGGAACAGTTGAAACTATGAGGGAGAAAGAGGGAGAAATGTCATGAGACATTGAAAGATGGGCAAGCAGAGAGAGAATTAACTCATGAAACCTCAGGATGGAGATAGAGAAATATGATCAACAAATGGATGAAAATACGGTCACGATGGCATAATCTGTTCCACTGACGCCATTCCGTGTGTAAATATTAGGTGTCTACTGAAAGAAACAAGGAATATCAGAAAAGGATCCGATTGTAACTTGAATCCAAGGTGAAGACTGCCTCATGTGGTTTGATTTTGAGAAACATGGTCGAGCTCCGACATCCAGACTCTGTATGTGATATCTGATGGAACAACCTCTTCCCGTAACTCCTTCCTTCATCTAACAGCACAACCCAAATTGAGTGTTAGAAGCTAATTTTGAAATGCATAAATTCAGGAAAATCGTTTGAACACAGAGTTTGGGCTCAGCCACATTGACCAATAAATTTGGATGGAATGTGTGTTTCAGATCGATGGACAACGGACATAGTTCCTTACCCTCAGAGTCTAGGAATTGGTCAGTGGATGACTGATGGCTCTCTTTGAGGACCAACATCTTTGACTGGGCATTGTGAATGGGGTCAGAAAAGCACGAAGTGGAACACGCAGACCTGCATGTATCTTTGGGGATATAGCTTCACAGTTGAGAGTGAACAACATTTGCCCTTCTCTCCTGCAGCCTCAATGAAGCCTCTCCCTTCTGGCTTTGATGGAAGGAGGAATAGCAATCCAGAGTACCATTCACATTATTCTCAGCGTTTGGAATAGAGACTGGCTCGTCGCATGGCCCCCAGAGACTTTCGCACTGCTCTTATGGACTGACAGATAAGATGAAAGATGGAACCCTTCCACAGATGCGCGGAATTGTGCGAGGAGGGACTGCCGTTGCTCTATTCATTGTACAGTGACCCTCCGTCGGCTGAATACATTAGGACATGCCGCTGCAATCAGTAGAATTTGAAACCGGGCCTTCTGTGTCAGAAATTGCCAAAATAGAATGTCTCCAGTAGAACTCGGCACGCCTTTCAGCACCTGCAAACATACAACTCCCAGTGTCTGCGTGTGCTTTATCCGACTTCTTTGGTTTCCTCGCACAGTCCAAAAGTATGCAGGCAAGGAGAAGTTGCCATGCTAAATTGCCCATAGTTTTCAGGAACGTGTAGTTTAGGACAGGGAAAAAGTAGTGTTGCAGGGTGGGGGAATGGCTCGAGATGGGATGGTTTTCGGAGGCTCTGATTGAGCCCGTTGGGGTTAATGGCCTGTTTCCACACTGTCAGGATTCTATGAAATCAGAGTGAATGTTTCGGAGCCACATACAAAAACATCTGTACACAACACCATGGACGCTCTGAAAAAAAAAACAGTGCGTACCATGTTAATGATGAACTGCAGTGATTCACCACATCTCCTTGGCGATCTCTTCACAAAATCCGGGTAAGCTGAATTTGCACAGGCCTTTCAGGAGTGGACTGAAAGGATTATGCATGAGGAATATGCTACAACGTTATTTAAGAGATCGTGATTGTGTTAAACTCCTTGGGCGCCACATGAATGCCCGAATTGGAACTTACTGATCGGTGCAGGCTCTGCTCGATTTGGCTCAATGACTAAACCCAACAACAGAAATGTGTCCTCAGTATGAAGGCAACATTGCATCTTTACTAGGACTGAGTGGCCTTTATTCATACCAATAATTTTGTGGATAAATATATTCGTGGAAGGAAGATTTGAAAGATGGAATGCAAGGACATTATTTCCATTTCTGTGGTTTCCCTCACCAGGAATTTCAGGAAAGACTTTGGCACTCAAATCTAAATCAATTTGTATAGGCATCGGAGAAACCAAGGCTTTAAGGTGAATACGATTAAAGTCTGAAAGCCAGAATGATTTAGGAGTTCTGACTGCTTTCCAACAGTTTATTACTGTTGTTTAATATTTCAGAAGACAAGACGGTCAGCTGAAAGAGGGTGACAGGTACAAACCAGCATTATAATTCCTATACCGAGTCTTCCAACATGACAGGGCCTCCCTCAGAATGGTGACAAATGATTGAGGCCGAACGATATGACTCTGTGAAGATGTTGCTGTTGGAATAGTTCTGCTTGTTTTTACGTGCTCCCCCACCCCCCCACCCCCACCCACCACCGCTCCCCATCAAATGATGGAACAGTTACAACATAGACAACAGGCAAGGCAAATAATTTTATTTATACAATTTAGAAAACAGTAAGTCAAGTGTCATTGGATCCACACAATGGAACACAGTCGATCAACAGAAATCAGCTGGCCCCTCACACGGTCCTCATATTCGATTTTTTTTTGCTTCACATCCGGTTTGACTTGCAGCAGTAGTTCTCTGCGAGACAAGCGTCACTTTGTCGAATTTCATGCGGAAGACAACGGGGTTCCCGACAAATTCCATTTTTGATTTCACAAGGTGGTATGGGGACTGCAAGACAAAAAGGAACTGTTCAATGAGGACGTCGCCAGGAGAATTAATGCCCCGTCTGTGATTTAACCAGTAGTCAAGTGAGCAGAACTGTATCCATTGCTGCTGTTGTCGTCCAATCGAAACAGGTCGACACCAAAACTCTGCACAACCTTCCTAGTGTAGATGTACCAAGGGATGTAAAGAGGAGAACAGTGCCCAGTGCTCTCAGTACTGTCTCATTAAGGAAGGTAAAGATTAAAAGTATCAATATACTCCAATTGTAGTCACTTAGAGAAGGGTGTGTTCAGTCCTACAAATGTCGTCGAACTGAGAGATGTGCAGACGACAACTATGTACAGTGTGGTCTGACAAACGAAGTTGAAACTCTCGCTATATATAGCGGACAAAGTGAAGTTTAACTCAAGGTTTATGGAGACAAGGCCGGTGTACAGAGCTCTCTGGAAGATTAAGGAAGTTATACCGAGGCCAGAAATGAGCACAGTTCTCCTACTGCGCCTTGGTCGAGCCATATGCAGTCCAGCGCTATGCATAGTTCTGTCAGTGTTGTCTAACTGAGGGATAAGGAAAGTGGGGTTCACAGATTTCTCATGTCGTTTTCCCAAAGAGGATCGAGGCCATCGCTAAGCACACTGTTTCAAGTAGTGTCCTGTCAGGAGACATGTGGACCAGAACTGAGCATAATGCTTCCCGTGTGTCTTTATCATGGATATGTATACCAACTGTGTGCACAGAGTTTTCTTTCATACATAAATATTAAAAAAAACACAAGGTTATACGCAAGCAGATTACCAGACAGGTTTGTAACATATTTCATTTTATGCACTGTATTAGAGAATAAGCTGTGTTCCTACGGAGTGCATTCCTCAGCTCGGGGCTCAGGCAGTTCAATACAATCCAAGCAATAATTTCTAAATTTATCATAACTAGAGCAGTATGGGGATCCTGAAGTGTTGTCGTGACTAAAGGACATTGCAGAGATCGGAAGTAGCAGGTAAAAAGGGATTAGAAAGTATGTCCCTGTTCAATGTGGAAACCAGGCTGCTTAGAACAGTTCCTGGTGCATAGTTTTGAGGGCAGATAATTAGCAAAGTGAATTGAACAGTTCTTCGAAAATTCTCCAAACGTTTCATTCAGAACTGGCAGGAATGGGATTCTGGCTGCTTGAAAGAAAGCAAAATGGATGTCAAAATTCATTTCCAAAACAGCACACGATTGTGGAGCTGATGGTGATGAAATCCGTTTTGACATAATTGTACTTACAAACAAAAAAAAACTCTAGACTCGCCATCCACAGTAATGGACTCGGCAAGCAACAAGATGATGAGCAGGAAAACCGGTGATTTCATCTTTCTCTGTCGAGTCTGTCAGCTGCACGATGCGATGACTGGAAGAAGGAGACTATTCATAGCAAATGCGAAACTATTCTGTCATTAATAATCACAGATCAACGTTGAGGATTGGATCCACGTTGTGGTCATCATAATGACATTTCACTAACTAAGACCAAATGTAACTAGAATCCTAACCCTACCTCGAACAAATGGTTTACATATGCACGGGTCCTTGAAGATAACAGTTCAGGTACATAAGATTGATTTTAGAAGACGCATTGGATATTTGGTTTTAGAAGGCATTTTGGGTACCTTGACATTATTAACTGAAACATGTAGTACACGAAAAAGATGGAATCATGGACAGTTACGAAGATGATCATAAATAGCAGAAGGACCTTAATCGTGCTGAGAAATAACAAAGAGCGGTTAGTATGGATAAGAGTGAGGCCTTGCATTTTGTAAAATCAATTCAAGATTTGATTTTCATGGTGAACGTTAAGGCCGCTGGAGGGTGCTGGAACGGAGTGCCTTTGGAGTTCAGGACCACAGTTCCCTGAAAGTGGAGTCAGAGGTAGACAGACCAGTGAAAAAGTCTTTTCACACACTGGCCTTCATCAGACAGGACGTTGAGTAATGAAATTGAGAAGTTGCTTTTCAGTCGTACAGGACGTTGGCGATGTCGCATCTTGGAGTAATGTGTTCAGTTGTGCTCAGCGTGCATCAGAACATTTGCTCTTAACTGGGAAGAGTTCAGAATGTGTCTACATGCATGTTCGAAGACTCAATTTTCAAAGTTATAGGGAGAGGTTAGGCAAGATAGTACACTTTCTTTATAGCATAGGAGACTGAGGAGAATCTCATTGGATTTGATTAGATCATGAGAGACAAGGACAGTTTTTCCCGGTGTCGGGGAATCAAGGAAAAGAGGACACCAGTTTAAGATTAAATGGGAATGAATAAAAGGGAACAGGGAGAGCAATTTTTTTATGCAGAGGCTGGTCTGCTTTGGAATTACCAGCGAGCAGAATTGGTTCAGGCGAGTACACTAGCAACATTCAAAATGCATTTGGACAAATACATTGGATCGGAAAGGTTTACAAGGATATGGGCCAAGTGCAAGGAAATGGGGTTAGTATGCGTGACCTTTTAGTCGGCATTGATCATTTTGGGTGAAAGGGCCTATCTCAGTGCTGCAGGAATCTATGAATTTATAACTATGAAAGAGCAGTCAATCTTAATTTTAATGAAAACACTGCCCTTATATTAAAGTTGGTTTCGTGCTTCCTAGGAATTATGAAGAATTTTCGAAGATGAATCTGGATCTCCTGAAACAAAGAGAGAACACTTCCATTGCACCGCATGAGCCCTCCATAACTCGACTTTTATTGTGAAGAATCAATGCGTGAGAATCAGCAGCAGACTAAACTCAGAACACGAGCAGAAAAGCAGCCCAAACGCCTGGTGGATGGCACAATTGACAGAAATACTTACATTTCAGTCATGTGACGGGAAGCAGTCTCTGATCATTTTGAACAGTTCATCTCTCTGTTAAATATTCGCCACTGACACGGACTTCACTGCCAACAAGGCTCCATTCAGTCTGAGAGTTTAACAAAGTTTGTATTGTCACACAGTGAAGACTAGAAATGATCCAGCATCACTTTCTAAGCTTGTGTGCTCGATGTTCGGACTGTACTCTGCTGCAATTAAATGCGGTCCAAATGTTGCGAAACTGAAAAGGTAACTTGTGGATTGTCAGGCAGGAAGTTCGAATTTGGTGTTTGCACAATGCTGGCATGAAAGCATTGCATGTCCGCTTTTGTAGATTATGTGCATTATCTGTTCGTAGAGATTTAGAATGGATGTCGGTGAGCAGGACCCTGAACGTTTGCACGTACACAGAAAGCACTCGAATTGAAATGTGTATCAAAAGGCCGGACAGACAGCAGGACAATCATCAGTTTTTATTTTTAACCAAGACGGCAGGCTTTTGAATTTAGGCAATCAATTTGAACCAAACACTTAGTTTCCTGAATCCGATAAATTTAAGCCTGATGGTACTGACAACACAGGACCAATCCGATATTAATAATTATTGACATCTCACCAATTGTATAAAAAGAAGGGGGCAGTTGGACAAAGGCCTCAGAGCTGGCTGCCATCTTCCAGAACTAACGGTCGTCAGCTCCCGACAGAAAATGTCTTGCCCTCACGGTTATTTATGACTGAGGTGAAACACCACCGAAATGCCAACGAGAACAGCGACACAACGAGAGAATAATGTTGACGTAGAATCAAAAGGGCAGGCAAAACACCACCGCAGAAGACATATAACTTGGTTATAATTTGATAGACTAAATTCTAGCTTTTCTTAAAGAGGTGGGACCTTTATCTATTGAAACAGCACGCCAAACAAATCTTGTCAGGTTTCTTTAGGAATCTTTTATCAGGTATTATTTCGTAATTTGAAGAGGTTTATTCAGTTTGTTAATAGTTCAGTTAGTTTATTTACAGTTAGAGTTAGATAAATGAATTGGTACTGGGTGATTTATAAATTAGTGTCAAGGATTTAATTTGCTTGACCATAAGAATTTGATGAAAAGCAGTTTACACTACTTCTCATGCTGTGTATATTGCTGTACTGTAGACGTTGTATCATGTAGATAATACAGAGTCTGCACAAGTTTGAGAGTCCAGGTATAAGTTTTCACACATAGTAGACATTATATTGCTGTCGATGGCATGAAAGTGCAGACGGGCTGAGTGTTCAAAAGCCGTTTAGATGGTCGTGCAATGTTATAGAGTATTCCTACTTCCACATATTTCCTGTCATTGTCCCTGGTTTCAGCTGAAATGGAATTGGATTTGGGCTTCTGAGCTCAATCCGCTTTAATTTTTGTTTCTTTAATTTTCTCTTCTCCAGTAGTCTTTTTATCATCATCAATTTCCTTTTATTTGACTTTCAGTGAAGAGCTCTATGGCGATAAAAGGGCCCAGCAGCGCGGACTGTTCACCGTGGTTTCTGCATTATCGAAACATTCTGAAAGCAGATTCCTTGAGGTTGTAGTTGAGGCGTGTTTGGGCCTCGTACGGCACCTGGCGGCCTCAGCCATGGCTACATGACCGACGGATGCCCTAAACCGTCTTGCAGAATCAGGAGGAAGGTATTCGGCCTTTTGAGCCTGCTGCATAATTCATCATGACCATGGCTGATTGCCCAACTCAACAGCATCATCCTGATTTCTCCCCAAAATCAAGGGATTTGTGAAGCATCATTTCCCCTTCATAACTCCATGTTGAATCTGTCTGATCCGGCCGTTGGTTTCTAAATGCTCATAGTGACGGCAGTTTGCTAGATTCTACACCCATCAGCACCAGTGGTGTCTGTGTTGGTGAGTTCCAGCGAGGACTCATAGTGGCAACGGCAAGATGGCACTGAAGAGGAGTGATATGTGCTCCAGTTGCAGTGCCAGGGGAACCCTCGTGCCTGGCCGCCAGGTGCATTGCCCATGAATAATCCATAAAGTTGGAGAGTTTCTGTAATCGAAAGATATGCAGGTTAGGTGAATTGACCATAATAAATTGCCCATGTTATTCAGGGATGTGTGAAAAAGTGCATTAGTCAGGGGAAATGTAGAGTAATAGGAGAATGCTTTAGGATGGTATACTCTTCAGAAGGTCTGTGTGGACTTTTTGGGCCTACTGGCCTGTTTCTACACGGTAGCGATTCCATGAATTCACTGATGTTATTTATTCATTTTCTACCATTATATTCTATATTTTGACACATGTTTCTTTTGCTTTAAGATAACACTAGAGAGTGGTCACAGTCAAAAATATTTTTCATGACGTTTAGGAACGAGGTACGAGTAACAATAAATATATCAATGAATAATTAAATCAACTTCTGACTGCATTCCCACATCAAAATCCTCCTGTTATTTTCAAAAGAATTCCCACATCCTCACGATCATTTCATTTGAGATGACAGTCCAATAGCCACATTGTGCTGTTGGTTTAAACAGTATCACCACTTGGACATATTCCACTGATTTTGGGCAATATTCCTAATTACACATTTCTTTGTTATTTTTGAGATATTCCAGCTTCCAAATGTTTCCTGCATTTTATTGGACACGATTCCCACGTGTTCAATGGTACGATCAGCAAAAGTTGCACTTCCATCGGTCCCTCTCTTTTTCGACAATATTCCCGCTTCCATATTCCCTTGTTATTTTGACTGGAGTTGTCACTCCCACATAATGTCTCCTTGTTCATGCAGTGTCTCCACTCCCACACGTTCTCCGTCATTAAAGGCAACATTCGCAGTTCCTCATGTTGCTGTTATTTTCTACTGTTTTGGAGAGGTTTTCAAGAGGCCTCCTGTGTCATGTGTTTAGACATCGGTATTTGTTCGGAGGTTCTGATCAATTCAGCCTGGTGAGGACTTTGGGGAGATAGTCCAATGCATTCTGCACACTCCATACCTCCTAATATAGTACAGGATGTTCACACATTCATCGTTAAAATGATTGCATGCAACATTAATATAAGCGATTGCCACATCTCCTTTATTTGATGTGCCATTCTAAAGACATTTGCCAGCTGCATCGTAACGGAGTGGGGGATGAGGGCCATCTTATGCAGCTGTTAATCAACATTTTTCCCAAGACATTCATTACCACTGGCACTTTTAAAATAAAACTAAGAACTGCGTGTACTGAAGATCTGAAACCAAACTCTTTTGATGAAAACTCGCCAGAATTGAGATATTAGCTGCTTTCTTCCCTCAGTTCCAATGAGAATTGTTAAGTTCCATGAACTATTTCAATCCCCGCAAGTCAAACTGCCTGTTTATACATGCACAAAGCGTGTACTGCAGTTTTGAAATCGATATGCAACTCTCCCCAACATTTGTTTCTCTTTGCTGTTTCTAAACTTCACTCAAACTGATTATGTGGAATCTGGGCTGAGGCGAACTTAGTGGCAGATTCGAGCCGGATGTTCAGTGAGGCCAATTTCGATTTTGAGGTCATCTCGTTACCTCTTGTTCGTTCATCTCAATGGGAATAGTGAGATTGTCATCAGGTTACCCCTCACCGTGAAGGAGTGGAAAGGACAATGTTATGCTTTCATCCAGACTTCCGAGACTTCTTAAAGCTAGATCGGCAACTTCAAAGGAGACTGTCTTCGTCTGGTGTCATGGCCTTTACTCCTGGTTTTGGGGCAATAGAGGTCCTGAACATGTGCTTCCCCACGCAGGAGGAGCTCCATGCATATGTGCACAATGCAGGGGGAGGGGTGTAGGTTTTTTTTTTGAAGATACAATGCACATCCTTAAAAAAGACATTCTTTCAGCTTTTCAATTATTATTTCCTTCCCTATTGCAACTGTATTTTGCCAATTTGACTGATCAAGAAAAGGCCTAATTGGAAATATCTCAGGAAGCACCATCGATTTCGTTAATTATTTCCTATCCCATTGGCAGGACAGGATCACGATTATTCGTGGAAGTGTGAGAGAGATGGGAAAGGAGCCACTCTGGATATCGTCAAAACTGGCTTCAGAAACACATAAATCTCAATAACAACAGGTCAGATAGTTTAAAGAAAACATTGTGCTGATTGACATCTCCTGCTCTCCGCAGTACACCCTTTGATAAATTAGGTCTCATTGATCATGAAAATAAATTGGAGACTCCACTGAGGGTGAATCCGGCACACATCATACTCTTCAATCTCCATCAGCATGAATTTCTCCCCTGGACAACCTTTGACTGAGCAGGCCGAGGCAGGAAAGGCCCAAAAGCTGGACTGCAGTCTGGGCTGACTGAACCGACAACGGTGATGCATCTTGGTTGAAATGCTTCTGTACCAATACACTTGTCACAGATGCATCGCCCATAACAGAATCACGAGGAGTGTCCAGTCCACAGTCCTGGTGGAGTTGGAATCCTATCTATCACAAACATATATTCGATATTTTCATCTCATGGAGTAGCATCCAGCGAATCTAAACTGGTCGTCCAAATGGAAATGTGAGTTGTCAGCAACAAAAGAAGTGTAATCAAGCGCAAACATTCAACACAGATATTTTCAGGATTTTCGCCTGTTAGAGGGTGTGGACCTGGAATACTTCACTGTAATGCCTGTCAACGTTTGACGATTATGTGTATACAAGACTGAGATATGCATTTTTACTCAGTACAGCTTTTAAAAATATGGGAATAAAGCAACACAGTGATACTAAAGAAAATTAGATAAGTTAGGATTTCATTTATTAACTGAGCAGAGTCATTGGGTCAAATGACCTTCTTCTCATTCTAAGTCTTATGCTGTAAAGATATGCCTGTACAGAGATGTGTGATCTGCTGTCTAGTGTTTGGATTGTTCATTGAAAGGACAGGTAGTGTAGTCTGAGTCGTGTACAGGAGCTCATCAATTCGAGATCAACTAGGAAATCAAGGTTTAAAGGGCCAGAACTAGGTAAAAAGGGAAACAATAAAGTGACAGTAAAGCATTCCGATTCTGATCCGGAAAGGTCGAATTACGGAGCAAAGAGTTTCTGTTTGACTGCTCTGAGTTTGTCGACAGGTACTATTTGTTCTTTTGGTCGCCGGACATTGCTCTGATTCCTCTCAGTGTTCTGAGTCCCGACTGTGCCGTCTCTTCTCCCACTAGTTCCCAACTTGTCAATCCAAACGCACCTCGCCTGTAGCGGCTGCCATGTTAGAGTGACATGTGTATCATTTTTATTTCAAAATATATGTCCGAATTACCGAATTGAAGAACGTGTAATTTCGATTCGAGAAACCAACGGAAAGTCTCAGCAGGTCGAAGACAAACCCTTAAAATAAACTCAGAAGCTCTGTGAAAGGCTGGAAATTTCCCAGAGTTCACTGTGATCTGCGTCAAAGACAGAGACAAGTCCTTTTTTCAGCCAGATGTGATTGTGGGAGCAAAGGCCAGCACGGTTCCATCTGCTGGTGAGGCGTTACGACCACTGCTTGGAATGACACAGCAGCAAATTATTGCAGACGCTGGAGTCATTAGTTTGCCCAGAGACGTTCGTATTCAAAACGTTCAGACACGGAGGCATCATGGAAAAAATCGAGGGTCATTACAACATGCAAAAAGGAGAAGAGACGATTGCAATTTCTTCATTCATATTTGTGGAATTTAATAAAAAATAAATTGAATGTGGAAGTCGTATAAGATTCAATCAATTGCACATCACCTGCCTCCATCCGCATGGCAATCCATCACTGCGTCCCTCAGTTCCTGCTCAAATGTGCCCATCATGTATTCTCCACATTATCAAAGCAGTTCTCATCATTCACGAATAAACTAATCAATTTTCTATATTGATTTACTTATTTATGCAATTTAACGATGACTGTGAAATGAAACTTAGAATGCAGCACATGCAGAACTTTTCATTGTTCGGTGTACAAACCTCATTATACCTTATTCGTCTCATTTTGAACACCACACATAATTTCTAAACAACAGAATAATGTCAACGACCGCTCACTGGTTTTGAATTCACATTATTTTGCTGATGTTAAAATACGCTTGTACAGGACATGTACACCCAGTAAATACAAAATCATCGTTTCTTGGCAGCTTTGAAATTCACACATCTGACAATCAATCCGTGAATTGTCATTGATTTATCGAGGAGAATGAATAAAACCATGTTGCGTAATGATGCTTCTGGAGAAATATGTTTCAGTCACGTTTACACCATTCTGCCATAGGCATTCATTTTAACTTTTTTTAAATTTGTTTCCTTTATTCCTAAAATCACACGGACTGGTCCAAGGCTATTATGAAACTAGAGACAGTGCCGAAAAGATTTACAAGATATTCTGCTGTGACTTTTCTGGGATGTGGGGAGGCTGGCAGACGGTGGTGTGACTGTGGTTGAGTTATACAAAGAGGCTGTACAGGCTGGGATAATTTTAACTGTAGCCCAGGATGTTGGTGAATAACAAAGGTCTTTTGCCAAGGAAAGAGAAGCACAAAGCAAGGAGGCATAATTTTCAGGCTAGCCGGAGAAGATTTCCAAGGGACCTGAAGGGAAGTCTTTCCGTACAGACTGTCCTATTTATGGGGAATACGCTGACAGATACAATGATAGATGTAGGTCCAGCGACAATATCTTTGAAGGCATTTAAGTAGATGCATAAATTAGAAAGTGTTCGAGACACAATCTATACAAATGTATACAAATGTACAGACACAAATATACACTAATCGGATTAGCTTAGTTTTAGAACATTTGTCGGGAATGACACATTAACCACATAGTCTGTTTCCGTGCTGTATACTTCTTGCATCATGCCAAAACATCTTGAGAATGAGGGAATGATTTGATACTCTGAGCAATTACGACCTGTGTAAATTTTACCCCACTACTTATATTCAATGATATCCTTAGGTGTTAGCCCTGCTGCCTCACATTACCAAACTCCCGGGTTCGACCACAGACTTGGGTGATTATCTCTATGAAATTTGTATAATTGACCCGTGTATTCGTGGGATACTTCCGGCGACGCCAGTTTATTTTGGCAGTCTAATGTTCAGCAGTTTTTGTGAATTGGTCAGGCTATATTGCTTCCTCGTGTCCAGAGTTGTGCAGGCTAGTGAATTAGCCATGTGAAGTGCACACTTATTGACACGGAGTCGGGGATGGAGGTGAGAGGGATGGAGTATCCCATGTGGGGTTGTGAGAATGGGGTCCCCTGAGAAAGATGCTGTTTGAAAGATCATTGCAGACACATGGAGCCAAATGACTGATTTCTGCACTGTCGGGAATCTATGATTATTTTGTGAAATCATGAATCTACTGACCTTCATATGCCTGGAATCTTAAGTAAATCTCTGTTCTGTGCCTTAAACTAAAAACCGAGGGCCACAGTATTCTGCTGCTTTGAGTTACTGGCTCAGTTCTGCTTCAGTTGTGCACGTTTACAAATAAATCCCAGCAAGCACTGCCAGGCAGGAATACGCGCAATAATCTAAATAAGATTCGGTACATTCTACCATCTCTCTCGCAAAGCAAACCGATTGTTTATTGTGATTCCATTCCAGGGAAATCTAGGAAGCTCCAGCTGCACTACCCATTACCTGGTGGCCATGGTTAATGGTGTAAGTACTACCGATTATCACTGAGGTCATGCTGAACTGAATCAATAGTTATTCATTCAACTTACCTCGTTTGGAACTGACCTGTGTGCCTAAAGTTTGCTAAATCCTGCTTCACATTGCAATAGTCTGTCCCTCGGATGCTGCCTGACCTGCTATGTTTGTTTCCAGCACCAGACTCTCGCCTCTGATCTGCGACATCTGCAGAAATCACTTTCTCCTCATAGACTGCTCAGTGTGTTTCACCATCACATTTACATCTGTTTGATATGTTGCAAGACGGTACAATCTAAATATTTCAATATACAGTAGTTTTCTTGTTTTCAGAAACATCCCCATCTTCTTTCAATTTGAGTCTGAATTGGGAAATAAAAATGTTCGACTACAGTGTTCTGATAAGCAAAAGTATTTTACTGTCCCCAGATGTGTTGGATTTGTAATGTTGAATATGGCTATAACATCATTCCTCACATTCGCTTTAATTTTGTTTTTCAATACTCTCCCAAGGATTATTTTAGTGGCTATTTGAGTCTGCAATGGACTGACGAGTCAGAGCAAGGGACAGAACCAAAATTACGCAGTGCTGGAATCTGTCTGTGATTGTCCACACCATATCGTAACGTTTTGTGTTGCCGTGGCTTGTTCATATTTTCCTGACCTTTAATGTTAAGAACCACTTTTGTTGATTATGATTATGTATTTGGGATAGTTGTGTATATTTTGTTGAAATTATATTGTTGCACAAGCACATTAGTATGTGAAGCTACTCAATGCAAATTCTGAGAGCAATTGAAGAACATTGTCAAATATCAAGATACATCAATTATCAGACTAATTTCTACAGAAAACATCTGCGAGCTGCCTAAAAGTGAACAGCAAATAGGAAGAGTGGTTCCACGGACCATCTTTGACAAAGAGAATCTAGAAGGATTGCTTGACCAATTTACACAAAGGAATGAAGCAAATACTTTCACAGCTGCTATATGACCCAGCAAATAAACAGTGGCACCAGATCAAACATAAACATTAAGAAGGACTTAACTCATTACTAAAAATAGCAGCAAAGTAAACTCACTATGAACTTTCATGCGGAGAGTGGGGAAGCAGGCTAATATTCACAAGCCAGAAACGGAAGGATAGGTTCAAGAGACGGCACTGCACTACAAAGACAATTGAAATGTTCATACGAGGAATCAACGTTCATCCATAGAAATTAGAAGTGAAAAATTATGGCTGCAGGATATTTCATGACAGATAATGAAGTCAGACTCTGATAGAAAGAGCTGAGTGACACAACAAGAAAATGATCAAAGAAACCTGCAGGTTTCCCGATTCGAGGTGAAAAATGATCACATTTGCCAGCAAGTGATTAGGCAGTCTCGATTCGCTCAACTCAGAGGCATTCAATTCCAGCCTTCTTGTTGTTGTGTCAGCTGTACGCCATTTACCAACAGTGTTTTTAGGAATTATCTAAATGGCTATCATAACACACGATCATGCATTTTTCGTTTCGATATTTTATGAAATATTGCTTCCACTTCAATTACCATTCGTTGCGTTTTTGACTGCATCAGCTGCGCATGTTTCAACGAAAATGTCAGGCCATGAACTTGCCAGCCAGCATTCTCATTACTGGAAGAATAAGATTCCCATGTTTTCTTCTGTTATAAAACACCCTGTACTCTCATTAATTTGTATTTCTATGACATTGATATTACCGAATCTCTCACAAAGCACATTGTGGTGTTTATCGTTGCCCAGCCTTGGAAGTGAACGTTTCATACATTGACCATAGCTACAATAACAGATTGGATATCTGGGCTTCTGTGGCGGATAACCCATCACCACTGTCCAAAATATATATCGACTCCATTCAAGGCAGCTTTTCGAAATGTAGTGAAATAATCACAAATTTGATTAGATGAGGGCAGCTCAAATAATACTTTAGATTGGCTGAGAAGTGGCAGATGGACATTAATTTCAATAAATGGGCGTTGCTGCATCAAATCAGAGCAGGACATATGTACTTAATAGCAAGGTCCTGATGAGTATTGTTGTACAAAGAGACTTTGGAGAATAGATTCAAAGCTCCTTGAAACTGGAGTCACCGGTAGATAGCAGAGTGAAGAAGGCACTTGGTATGTTTTCCTTTATTGGTTGGAGTATTGAGTACGGCAGTTCGTGGGTGATGTTCGGCTGGGCAGGGCATTGATTTGGGCACTTTCGGAATATTGTGTGCATTTCGGAACTCCTCCTTACTGGAAGGATATTGCGTAATTTGAATGGGTTCAGAAAAGATTTGCAAGGATGTTGCCAGGTTTGATGGATTTGATCTATCAGGTGTCGCTGAAAAGGCTAAGGTTATTATCCATGGAGCGTCAGAGGTTGAGGGGTGACCTTATAGAGGTTTATAAAATATTGAGGGGCATAGAGATGACAAATAGACAAGGATTGTCCCGGGGTGTAGAAGTCCACAACTGGACGGTATTGGTTTAGGGTGAGAGGGGAAATATATGAAAGAAACCTAAAGGACGATCTTGTCACACAGAGGCTGGTACGTGTATGGCATGAGCTGCCAGAGGAAGTATTGAATGCTAGACTGCTATATTTAAAATGCATCTAAATAGCTATAAAAATACGAAGAATTTGGAGGCATACGGGCTGGGTGCCAGCAGGAGGGACTAGGTTGTTTGGGGATATCAGGTCAGCATGGGCGAGTTGGACCAAAGACTCTAAATCCGTGCTGTATATCTCTGTGCCCATGCAGCAGGTATCACCTGATGAATTTGATGTCAAGTTCAGTTGCAGACAAAGAACCAGATTCTGACTAGAATTAAACAAACCTAAGTCGTCTCAAAAAAGAGCTATTGATAGAGCAGAAATTTATCGGACTCCAGGAACCTTGCTTCTGAATCAGAACCTCAAGAGAGTCTGGAAAATGCTTTGATTACTGTGGATGCAAATCGAGACAAGGAAGTAAATCCTAAACCACGTGGTCAGAAACAGTCTTTATGGTCAGTCTGCTGGAGCATTCTCTAAAATGATTGTGCACTTGGATGAGGATATTTGGGAATTGTTCCGCAGTGGGAGTTGTGTAGAATGGAGGCGGACGTGATTCACTTAGTATTTCCCGCAATAGAAAATGTGTGCTGAGTGGAGAATTTGGCACAGTATTCTCCTCTCCTCGAACCAGGCTTTCCTGAGTGAAGACACCGAAAATCAACAATTGCACACGTTGGTGAGAAAAAAATACAGGACGGAGAAGTTTCGATTTCTGCAGATTAGGTCCTTGCATTTGGGTTCACTGCAAGGCTGAAGCGCCAAACATACAGTGTTTTACAGTCATGTAAGATAGGAATCCAAAAAGAGATATATGATGCAACACTGTTGTCATTGAACTTAGAGTTGCCATGCTGATGTTCTGAGGCAAAAGCTTCAAAATACACCATTCCCAGATGCAGCTCCCGAGCATCCCGTCTCCACAAGTTCTGCAGGTTCTGCTCAGACTCTCTAACATATCGACCTTTAACATTCTGTTGTATTCTTCTTTTATTGTTGTCCATTGCCCACTTAAAACAGGATATCTGTCAACTGATTGGGCAAGCACTCAATTTTGATTGTGAATTCCATTATTTCAGGTAACGTGAACATTGTTTGTGTAACTCTACAAAATGTTGTTTAATATTTGTTAAAAGCTGATGGACTAAGTTCAACAAATGTTTGACCAAGTTAAAGATGTCCTTTACTGTTTAGATTCATGGAGTCAGAGCGATGTACAACATAGAAACAGAAACTTCCATGCAACCCGTCCATGCCAACAAGATATCACAACCCAATCTAGTCCCACCTGCCAGCAACCAGCCAATATCCCTCCAAACACTTCATATTCAAATACCCATCCAAATGCCTCTTAAATGTTGCAACCCTACCAGCCACCACCACTTCACCTGACATCTCATTCCATACATGTATCACCGCCTGCGTGAAAAAGTTGCCCCGTACATTTATTTTATATCTTTCTCCTCTTCCCCTAAATCTATGTCCTCTAGTGCTGGACTCGCCGACCTTAGGGAAAAGACTTTGTCTATTTACTCTACCTATTACGCTCATAATTTTGTAAACCTCTATCAGGTCACCTCTAAGCCTCCGACGCTTCAGTGAAAACAGTGTTCAGACCGTCCCTCTCGCTCAAATCGTCCAAATCTGACAACATCTTTGTAAATCTTTTCTGAACCCTTTCAAGATTTACAACATCTTTCCCATAGGAAGGAGATCGAAATTACACGCAATATTCCAACACTGGCTTAAGCAATGTCCTGTCCAGTCGCAACATGACCTCCCAACTCCTGTACTCAGTCCTCTGATCAATAAAGGAAAGCATACCAAACGCCTTCCTCACTAACCTATCAACCGACGGCTCCAATTTCAAGGAGCTATGAACCTGCACTTCAAGGTCTCTTTGTTCAGCAACACTCCCGAGGACCTTACCATTAAGTGTATTAAGCCTTGCTAAGGTTTGCTTTCCCAAAATGCAACACATAACATTTATCTATATTAAACGTCATCTGCCAATTCTCAGCCCATTGGCCAATCTGGTCAAGATCCTGTTGAAATCTGAGGCAACCCTCTTCACTGCTCATGAAAACTACAATTTTGGTGTCGTCTTACGCTCTCATCCAAATCATTTTTATAAATGACAAAAGGTAAAGGACAGAACACCGATCCTTGTGGCACTCCACTGGTCACGGGCCTCCTGTCTGCAAAACAACCCTCCACCATTACCCTCTGTCGTCTACATTTGTACCAGTTCTGGATCCAAATAGTTCGTTCTCCCTGTATTCCATGAGATCTAAACTTGTTAATCAGTCTCCCATGGGGAACCATGTCGAACACCTTGCCGCAGTCCAGACAAATCACATCTACCGCTCTGCCCTCATGAATCCTCTTTTAACATCCTCAAAAAACCCAATGAAGTTTATGGGACATAATTTCACACGCACAAAGCAATGTTGACTATCCCAAATCAGCTCTTGCCTTTCCAAATACATGCACATCCTATCCCTCAGCATTCCCTCCAAGAAATTGCCAACCACCGACGTCAGGGTCACTGGCCTACAGTTCCCTGGCTTGCCCTTGCTACCCTTCTTACACAGTAGCACAGTAAATACTGATGCAAAATACTCATTTAGTATCTCCCCTATTTTCTGCGACTCCACACAAAGGCTGCCTTGCTGATTTTTGAGGGGCCCTACTCTCTCCCTCTTTCTTCTTTTGTCCTTTATGTATTTGTAAAATGTATTTAATTCTCCTTAACTATATTTGCGAAAGCTATCTCATGACTCTTTTGCCCTACTTATTTCCCTCTTAAGTATACTTCGTTTATACTCTTCTAAGGATTAACTCGATCTATCCTGTCTGTACATTACATATGCGTCTGTCTTTTTTATGAATCAAACCCCCAATTTCTTTCGTATCCAGTTTTCACTATACCTACCAGCCTTTCCTTCAACCCGAACAGGAGTTCACTTTCTCAGGATTCTCGTTCTCTCATTTATGAAGGCTTCCCGTTTTCCAGCTGTCCCTTTATCTGCGAACTTCTGCCACAATCAGCTTTCAAAAGGTCTCCCCTAATACCGTCAAAATTGCCCTTTCTCCAATTTAGAACATTAACTATTAGATATGGTCTATTCTTTTCCATCATTATTTTAAATTTGATAGAATTATGGTCGCTGGCCTCAAAGCGCTCACGCGCTGGCACCTCAGCCAGCTGCCCTGCATTATTCCCCAATCATAGGTGACGTTTTGCACCTCCTCTCGTAGGTACATCCACACACTGAATCAGAATATGTTCTTGTACACATTTAACAAATTCCTCTCCATCTAAACCCTTAACACTATCGCAGTCCCAGTCCATGCTTGAAAAGTTAAAATCCCCTCCCATAACCACGCTATTATTCTGACAGATAGTTGAGATCTCATTACAAGTCTTTTTCTCAATTTCGCTCTGACTGTGAGGGGATCTATAATAGAATTCCAATAAGGTTATTATCCCTTCCTAATTTCTCAGTTCCACCTAAATAACTTCCCTAGTTGTATTTCCGGGAATATCCTCCCTCAGCACAGCTGCAATGTTATCCCTAATCAAAAATGCCACTCACTCCCTCGTTTGCCTCGCTTTCTATCCATCTTGTATCGTGCAACATGAAGCTGCAAGTCTTGTCCATCCCGGAGCCATGTTTCTGTAATTGCTGTGATATCCCAGGCCCAGTTTCCTAACCATGCCGTGACTTCATCTGCGTTCCCTGTTCGGCCCCTTGAATTGAAATAAATGCACTTTAATTTATTAGTCCTTTATTGTCCCTGCCTGCCCTAACTGTTTGCCTCGCTTCTGTCCTCAATTGTACCAGTCTCAGATTGATCTCTTTGCTCACTATCTCCCTGTGACCAACGCCCCCACCTTACTAGTTTAAATCCTCACGAGCAGCTCCAGCTAATTTCCTTGTAAGTGTATTAGTCCCCTTCCAATTTAGCTACAATCCGTCTTTCTTTTACAGGTCACTTCTACCACAAAAGAGATTCCAATTATCCAAAAATGCGAATCCTTCTCCCATACACCAGCTCCTCAGCCATGCATTCATCTATTCGATCCTCCTATTCCTGCGCTGAACAGCTCGTAGCACCCGGAGTAATCCAAACATTACTACTCTCAAGGAGCTCCTTCTTAAAATTCTGCTTAACTTCCTGTAATTTTCCTTCAGAATCTCAACCTTTTTATATTCCTATGTCATTGGTTCCAATGTGGACATTGACCTCTTGCGGGCCCCTCTCAGCCGTGAGAACATTCTGCATCCTGTCTGACGCATCCTTGATCCTGCCACCAAGGAAGCAACACGGTGTTCTGCTTTATCGCTGCTGGCCACAGAAACCTCTGTCTGTACCTCAGACGAGAGAATCCCCTAACACAATGTATCTTTTGGAACCCCACGTACCCCGCGCTGCATTCGAGCCTATCTCAATATCAGAAACTTGGCTGTTCCTGCTACGTTCCCGTGAGAATGCATCACCGCATACATTTTCCAAAATAGCATAGCTACTGGAAATGGGTATATCCACAAAAGACTCCTGCACGAGCTGACTATCTCACTTAACTTTCCTGGAGTTACCCCATCTATGTGAGTGTATCTGAGACTTCCAACATTCCTATAACTGCCATCCATCATATAACGTTTCTGTTGCAAATTCTTCATTGCTTCTAACTGTCTCTCCAACCCATCTATTCGATCTGATAAGATTTGCAGTGAACAGCATTTTCCGCTGCTTTACGCTGATATTTTCGGGAAAAAATGCAAGATTTATTGACATAAATAACATTCAAAATGCCTTCTGTCCGTCATGCTGAAAGAAGTGTAAACTTGTCCAACTCTGTCAGCAATATGAATTACGGCCAATAAAAGTATTCACAATCCCGAACCATGAAGATTGCATATTGGAGAAGAGCATGCCCATATTACGTGATGATATTGGACAGGACAATTTGGGAAAGACAGGGATGGATATGAGCTCGAGGGACACCATGTTCGATAAAACACAATCTTTAATATTGTTTAATAATTTGCTGTCTTCCATGTCAGACTGGTTTTACAATCGGGAATGTTTGGTTCAGAGATTAATTCAATGTTCGATAGTTGGCATTTGTGCAAGGTGCCAATTGGTTGAAAATTGCAGCGGTGGGTGCGTATTTGTGTTGATCTTGGATCGTTCCAGTGAATATGGAATTCTTTCTGTATTAAACAACGTCTGGTTCCGTATTTGACCAAGAGATTCTCCCCTTCCCTCACTGTCAGATTAATGAATGTATTGACTGTGGGATTCTGTTGCTGGACATGCACGGATCGCGAGATTCATTCTGTCTCTGAATCATACTCTCTGTTAGTATGTATTCTGTTGCTAAAATTCTCCATTCATGTACGTGAGTTCGAAAATCACTCAGCACTTAGGTCACTGTTATTCTTTGCATGCTTGACAAATTATGTCCATACGTTTAATTTTACTGGATGGGACTTGGAATTCCATCTTCAATACTTCAATACAAATGGGAGAAGGGAATAAACAAAATTAGTGTCTGCAAATGACAGGCTGCTGCACGGTTACCATGCAAAAGTTAACAAAACTAAAGAAAATAAAGGTAGAGGTTGCAATCTGGGTTACTGTGTATTGTCCTTGTCACTGTTTACAAGATACTCAATAACTATCAGATTATGCATGAATAATGATTTGGCAACATTAACTCGGTTGTCACTAGGTTCAAAACTATCTTCTTCCAGCAAATGATCATGGATTAAAGCAGACCAGTTGATTGGATTCGCAGAAATGCCGATTCAGTCCTATTTCCGTGTGAAAACACTTATGAAGCTTTTCACTGCCATCTCTGATTCAAACGAAAACTCACCATGTCTGTTTCCGATGTACAATCTTGATGGGGTTAACAAATTCCAAGAAACGGAATGATTTTCAATTTGAAAATCTAATTCCAGTGTCATGTTTTCATTATTTAAATGAAAACATTAGACAAGCCTGCCCAGTGAATTGAATCCTAAACGCCCATGATACAGACGAGGTTATTAATCATTGTGAGGATGAGGAGCAGACATTGAAGCTTTGAAATTTTGGCGTGTAGATCAGATATTGAATCTTCCATTTGCAAATGAATGGTTGGCCCAGTCCATTCTGATATTTAACTGCACGTATGAGTCTGATCAGCTGTGTTTGCCTTCAGTTCTGTCGGCTTGAGAGTACGAGAATGACAGCTAACTGTTCCCTGTGTGCACTGATTTCGCTTCGATTTCTGATTGCAGTTTGTCAAATTTATTGATACCAGATTGAGAGGTTTGTTGAATTGCTGATATTCTCTCAAACGACACACACACACATACAAACACGTACAAACACACACAGACACACACGTGCGCGTACACACACAAACATACACACACAGACACACTCAAACTCTCGAACAGGCAAAAACAAACACACAGGCACAAAGAAACACACACGGGCGCACACACACACGGGCGCGCGCGCACACACACACACACACACACACACACACCAGATTTAAGAAGAATTGTGATTGGACTGACATCCTTTAGAGTCGAATGTGCCCATGAGGAGAAATGTTTCTGCTCCTTCTGCAACAAGGAAAGAACTTAATTTTGTCCATCATTCGTGATACCGAGTATTTACCTGGGACTATATGCAGGTACCTCTGCGTGATCCCATTTTTTCAGAAGTTGAGATGACTCTTATTGCACATTATCTCTTTTTAAATCTCCATCATTGATTCGGATGAAAATGTACACGGCATATGTAGTAGTTCGCTCATGCCAATAAAAAAAAGATGCATCGTGGACCATGAGGACGTTTCCCAGAATTTGCAGCAGGACCTTGATCAGCACGGAGGTTAGCCGAGAAATGGCAAACAGAGGTTAATACAGATAAGGTTGAGGTTTTGCATTTTGAAATAAACATCGTTCAGAGTTTCATGGAGAATGGTCGGACTTTAAGGAATGAAGTGCAACAGAGTGAACTTGGAGTTGAGTCACAAGTTGATCTAAAGTGAAGTTAGAGGTGGACAGGGCAGGGAAAAAGAATTTCAGCACACTGGGTTTTATCAGTCAAGGTATTGAGTATTGAAGTTGGAAAGCTATGTTACAGTTGAACAGGATGCTGGCGAGGCGCAGTTGAAGATTTGTGTTCAGTTTTGGCCGCTTTGCTATCGGAAGGATGGCATTAAGCTGGAAAAATGTAGACTATACTTTTACGAATGTTTACCAAACTCAGTCGCCTGCATTTTCGGAGATTTTGATCCAGCTAGAGCTTTTTCATTAGAGTGTAGAACACTGAGGAGTTATCTTGAAGACCACGAGAAGCACGGATAGCGGGAATGCACTCAGTATTTTAACCCAGGCTTTGTGAATCGAGGAAAGCAGGGAACCAGTTTAAAGTTCGAGCAAAAAACGTAAACAAGGAAACTGAGGAGATCTGCTTTTTATACAGAGGATTGTAAGCATATGAAGTGAGCTGCCAGTGGAAGTGGTTGTGGTGGGTACGTTTACAACATGTCTCCGTCATTTGGACAAATACCTGGATAGGAAATTGGAGTGAATGGACCAGTTGCAAGGACTTGGGCTCAGCGCAGTTGGATGTTTTCATTTGCAAGGACCAGTTTGCAAGCCCTGTCTCCGTTCTGGAAACTCTGCCGCTCTGACTCTTTTGCAGAGACCCCATTGAACAGAGGTGCACAATACAACACAATCATTGGTACACGCATGAATAAACAAGATAGACACACACATATAGAAGCACATAACAACACAGATATAAAACACATGCATGGAATCATAGACGTGGACAAGTAGATAAGGAAAGAGACTGATATACACACACACACATAAACACAGCCCGCTCCACACACACACACACACACACACACACGCGCACGCACACACATGTTAAACAACACGTTCCCAGAACCATGCAAATATAAAAAGTTACACAGCACACGCACGTACGTAAGCAGAGCCATACATATTAACATATAGACTAACTTGTATGGAGAATCACCAACACACATGCACACACACACACACACACATACACATACACATACACGTGCATGCATGCACGGACACTGACAGGGAGTGTGCAAGTAGATGGCAGATTCTATATATCGTGGATACATGTGAGGTTACCACTTTAGTAGCAAATTTAGGCAGGTAGGTCATATGTTAATGGCAGTAAATTTGGAAAACATAACATTCAACAAGAATGTGGTGACGCTGTTTTCAATATGAGGTTTTAAATATTTGTGTGTGGTCCGTGTATTCAGTGTGGGGTCCGGGAGTTCCGTGTCAGGGCCTCATATTAAATGTAAGGTCCCCCTATTCAGTGTGGGTAACTGAGAGACAGTCCTTCCAAAATGGCACATATCGCCGTTCATTACCCCCTAACCATACCGAAATATTCAGCAAAAAGTAGATAGTCAGTCCATTCCCCACATGTATCGCCAAATCTATACCATGAAACGCCTGAGAATTTAGACGCAGGTGATCAAGCAATGCAGTTTTGTCTATGTCCTGAAACCTGGGGGAGTGGCATTGGCGGGGGGATTGACATATGTCAGTGGTAACGGCACCTGAACCTTTTCTGGAATGCCTGAATTGGGATTAGTCTCTCTTGGAGGTTTGGAGACTGCCATATTGGCTAACATCTCTCTGAGACCGAAATTGAACTTTAGAGAAGCATGTCAGACACCAGATGCAGCATGTGTGTCCCGGGTTTGTCCTGGATGAAAGAGAAATATAGGACAGTTCCAATCAGGTTGGCATCTGTTACGGAGAAGGCCAGACGCCCTCCAAATATTTTAAGATGACACACCAGAGCAGCACAATCTTTCTGAGGAGAATGGACAGTGAAAATGCCAGGAGTGGTGTAGCTGGTCAAACAGTACGTTTTGAACACGACGTATGAAACATGAAGAGAATGAAAACAGAAGTTTGAATAACTTCATGTTGTTGAAAACCCAACTGTCTCTATTGCAAGTTAACGGGGGAGCTGTTCCAATTTCTGCAACATCCCAAAAACACACACCTATCAAAACGCATGTTTAAACTCACGTTCATATGTACAGGAGAGATTTCAGGGAGAAATCTGATGATAAGCACCTGTTGAAGTAAAGAACATCTTTCTGTTGTAGCTGTTTCTCTGTTACCAGGGTATTTCTAACAACCTACTCAACAATAAGCAAACTAGAAAATATCATGAAATGGGAGAACTTGCCAATTCCCTCCTACTGTTGAAAGTAGCCCTCTACAGACATAACAGAATCTCTGTCTTCACGATCCCTGTTCAATATAAACACGGACAACGAAACCTTGTTAAATAGCCAGAATGGACACACACATCAGCATCACTGCTGAAAACTACAAAGGAAAAACGGACGGCTGACACTGCTCATCAACCCAACAGCGCTACCCTCAACCTGTTTGACAGACACTTTCACAAACCCAATTATCTTTCAGTTTATCTTTTCACGGCTTCACCGCTTAACCCCCTCATAGCCTTCCGAGTTGGCCCCATTCTCGGTCATAGATGAAGGGTTTTGCCCGAAACGTCGATTGCACTGCTTGTTGGGTGCTACCTGAACGGCTGTGCTCTTCCAGCACCACTGATCCAGAACATAGAGTCATAGAGTCATACAGTATGGAAACAGATCCTTCGGTCCAACCCGTCCATGCCGACCTGATATCCCAACCCAATCCATTCCAACCTGCAAGCACCCGGCCCATATCCCTTCCAACCCTTTCTATTCATACGAACATCCAAATTCCTCTTAACTGTTGCAATTGTACCAGCCTTCAGTACTTGTTGCCACTTGGACTTCAATCGAGTTATCATCACTGACTTGCTCCCTGCCAACATTTAATGTCCAGAAGCTTACCACTGAGAGAAAATCTTATCATTCTTACTTGACATTCATTTGTATGTCCATTACTGTACACACCGACAATGACCCATCCCCCACCCAGCCACCCACAGACTTCAACTACAACATCCTGGGTCTGAAAATTGAGCCAGAAGTAACCTGGACCAGCCATATCAATACACTGGCTAAAGAACGATCCAGAGGTGAGAAATCCTGCAGCGACTAATTCAGCTCCATACTCTCCCCTCCACTCACCTCCAAACTTCGCTGCACACAAAATCTATCCAACATTGACAAGGCACAACCCATTTTCCTGATTTTTTTGCAGCTGCAATTACACTCAAGAGTCTCGATCCAGTACAAAAAGGCTCACTTGATTGGCAGAGCATCCACACACATAATAATCGCTCGACCACCAAATCTCAGTGGCAGTGTGTACCTTCTACAAGATGAACATCATGAATTCACCACAAGTCCTGATTGAGCACCTTTGAACCCCATGAACATTTTTATCTAGCTGGACAAGGAATGCAGACACATGGGAACACATCCCCCTCCAAGCAACTCACCATCGTGATATGGAAATATCACGCCATTCCTACACTGTCACAAGTCAATATTCTGGAAGTCCCTCCCATATGGAATTATGGGTCTACACAGAGCACACAGACTTTTTTTATTCAAGAGCACAGTCCACCACCACCTTCTCAAGGGGAACTATGGAGAGCAAAAATGTTGGCCGAACAAGTGGCTTTCATGTCAAGTGAATGAATAGGAATGAAAGGTAAGTGAAATATTTCGAGAGTTCCTTCAATGTCACTGGGTCAAAATCCTCTAACTGCTTCCTTGACGGCTTATTGTTAGTCTGCGTGCAGCACACTGACCACTGCAGTTCAAGAAGGAAATCAGCCCCATTCTCTTCTCAATGGGCACAAATAGGGATGAACACCAAACGATGGACCGGCCAATGTGCACCACGTCTTGTGAATTAAAAGTAATGAAAGTGAGTGAAGACAATGATGATGTGCCTTCAGGGGGTACTGATCTCTGAGATTTCCTTCCTTTCTCGCCCACTATCTATGATCCTGACGCCATCTGATTGCATCACTATCGCCGAAGAATTTTCCATCACTCTGTGTTTATCCAATTTCCGACCTCACTGTGAAAATGGTTAGACATGAATGTAAGAAACCAGGATCATTACGACGATAGAGTAATGTACAGTCCTCGAGCTGACATTTGCTGAACTACATCCGAGGATATCAGTGACAAAATAGATCACACTGAGGTTCTGTCTAACTATTTGTGCTGGTGATTTTCTTCTCACACTTTATTAATTGTTCTCTCCTCCCTCATTAATGTCTCTGTCGCTGTTTCTATCTTGAACGCCGTTATTTTTATTCCCTCACCTATGTCACACAATATATGTTTCACACTCTCTGTAAAGTCTTCATTCAAACAATCTTTCACTCTCATTGCCCAATCGCTCTTTCTCGAATTCTATTTCAATATATCTCTCTTTCATTCCTCTTTTTTCTCCCGTTTTTTCCCTCTTGAACCCCGTCATCTTCTTTCACTGTGTCTCATTAATCATTCTCTCACTCACAATTCTCTCTTCATTCTCTGCTCTGCAATACACTCTAGCACATTTATCTCCTTTCTCTCTGCCACTCGTTATTCTCTACACCTGCAATTCGCTTTCTAACCCGTTTATTTTCCTTCTGCTTAACTCATTATTTTCTTTAACACATTAATCTGCTGTCTCTGAGTCCCTCATTACGGTTTGCACCTCCACCTCCACCTCTTTTGTGAATCTTGCAATCTCCATTATTCTTCTCTCTTCCTTCCTCATAACTCCATCGACCTTTATATCATGCTCTTTCTCTCTGTCATTTAAGGTTCCTTCTGGAAGTCTTAACTTTTATCTTGGCTGCACTGCGTGCCACAGTGTCAATCTCCAAACTCAGGACGATCTAACTCAGCAGGAGGCTATCCGGAAATGGTAAATGCTGTCCTCACTCTGTGAAGGGTCGTTCACATCAATTCCTGATGGAAGCCCCCACCTGTGGCAATTTACTTAATACTAAACCTCCCACTGACAGTGTTGACCTCCCCAAAGAACACGTGTTGCGAGGAGCAACGGCAAAGTTTATATTATGGCCCAACAAGTTCTGCAGAGTCACAGTGAGATCAATGAAACAAAGTAGCCCTGTACAACGGACTTGGAAACTCTCTGTATTAAATCATCTCTCAAGGTCTGAGCTCTCAACTTGTTAAAGTGACAGTCCACAGAGAGCATCACGGTCGAAAATATACCACAGTGAGGTGAGATCAAGTACACTGATAAGAAATGTTCAGCTCCCCCACCCACCGACCTCCACACATGTTTCGACCACTCAAATCACCACACCCACCCCACCCTCCGTCAAACCCGTCGATCCAGGTTGATGACCCACCCGTGGCATTTGAATTCCAGTTACAGTGTCAGAAATTATCTCATGAGTGCGTGTAATAGATGCATCTGTCTGCATCAGTGGTGCTAAGATGAAGATGGTCAGGATCCGTTACCAGACATAACAATCACCAACAAACTGTCCTGAGCTTCCCCATCGATGTTACGGTGAAGAAAGCACAAGAATGCCTCCACGTTCTCAGAAGACGATGGAAATTCCTTATGTACATCAAGAAGCTTAATTTTTATTTCTCGGTGCATCATACAAAGTTCCTGCCCGTGTGTATCACAACTTGTTATGGCAACTACTGTGCCCAATACCGCAAGAAATTCCATAGAGTCATGAACATGCCCAGTGCATCAACAGAATTGTCTTCTATCCATTGACTCCGCCTATGCTTCCCGCTGCCTCGGGAAACAGCCGACAGAATCAAAGATCCACATCTCACCAGGGTTATACTATCTTTCATCCTCTTCTGACGGGAAGAAGATCTAAATATTTCAACTCAAGTATCAACAGATTCAAGAACAACTTTCCACGCTCTGGTAACAGCCTTTGAAACAAACCTGCGAAATTCTTTTTTTCTCTCTCTCTGCTGCTTGTCTGAAACTGTAACAATGTATTCTGCACGCTTTTCTCATCATAATGTACTTTTATGGTGTGACTTGCCGAGATGGCACACAAAACAATTTTTTTCTTTTTCATTTTATATCAGTGCATGTAACAATACAGCTAAACCTACTGTTAATGCGTGCTCAGCGTGTTTCGTTAAATTCTGAATTTCTAAATGATTTACTGATTCCTCCTTTCGAAAGATTCTAACATGTTGCCACTGGTAGACGTTAAGCTAACTTTAGTTGTGTTTTACTCGCCTCCAAATCTTTTTGGATAAGGATGCATGCAATTTGCCAATTTTTTGAAGGGAACGATGATAAAAAGCGCATGAGACCATAAGACATAAGAGCAGAAATTCAGGTAATTGAGTCTGCTCCGGCATTCAATCCGAGCTGGTACTTTCTCAAAAAAAATCCCTCGCCATGTCCTGGTAACCTTAGATTCCCTTCATAATAAGGAACCTATTCCTCTCAGTCTCAACCTGATTGAATTACTTCTGTTGCAATGAATTCCGTCGATTCGCCACTCTCTTGCTGAAGATTGTTTTTACTAATCTCTGTTCTTAACGTTCGGAAAGAGGCTCGAGGGGCTGAATTGCCTGAGTCTGCAGCATTCTAGCAAGAGTATATCGGTTAAATATCGGAAAGCATGTTCGCGATGACCAGAGGAGTTCAAAACCAAGAGTGTCTCAGTCTAAGGCATTCATGACAGGCCATTGAGGACGTAGGTCGGGGAACTTCCCTGAATCAGAGAGCGCGGAGACTGTGGAAATATCTGCCACTTCATACAGTCAAGGCGAAAATTTTGAATTTTGTTTTTCAGTGTAATTAGGTATGGCTCGTGGAGCGAAATGGATCAGAGGGTATGGTCAGAAAACAGTAACAGGGGATAGTGTTGGATGATCACCAAAGATCGCACTGAATGGTATAGCAGGCTCGAATGCTTGAATGATCCATCCCTGCTCATAGATTCTGTTTTTCACTATGAAACAAATGATACTGTGATTCATTCCAGAACAGCTTCATAACTTGGTCTGAAGCCGACAGAATGACAACCGGCACTTAATCTGTTCCATGAAGGAGGTAAATATTTGACACCATGAAAGCATGAAACAATCTGTTGGCAACTCAGGTGAAGCTTTCAGAAAGGTATAAATAAAATATTTCACGGTATGTGGGCATCGCTGACTGAGTGCATCATTTTATGTCTGCTACCAGATGAAAGAAAAATATTCTGTTCCCTCTCGCTTGTATATCAGTAATGAGGTGGTTCACACTTGCACGATTGTCAACTTGACAGGTGGGAGTGAGAGTAAAAATAAAGGGATACAGTTCTGAGGCTTTATAATTCTCTTTGATCATTAGGAGCAAGTTTGGGCCTCTATCTCAGGAAGGATGTGCTCGTCCGTGAACACGTCTGGAGGAGGTTCACGACAATACTCCCAGGAATGAAAAGCTTATCGTATGAGGAAAGTTTTAGGACTGTAGTTCTCCAGAATCTCGAAGAATGAAGAGTGATGAAATTGAAACGTACAGAATATTGACAGGCCTGGATGGAATGGATGACGGAAGATGTTCCATTTAGCAGGAGAGGCCAGGGTCAGAGGGCACAGGCTGAGGTGAAAATTGCATTGGTTGACAGACTGTCAGTCCAAATGCTTGTTCTGTGCTGCTGGGGCGTTCGTGGACCAATGACATGTGGGGTGCTTCATTTGAGTTTCTTGAAAACCTTCTCCTCTGCTATTGGTTGCACGTTACCCACACACTCCTGATCTTTGGGCACACAGTGGCATAGAGAAGGATAGGTCAGAGAAACTCCTGGTGGGTCTGCTACTGGGCCTGTGCAAACTGGTCATAATCAGGACTAGGCAGAGGGTCAAGGAGGGGATCATTATGGCCGATTGCCGAGCCGTCTATGTGGTTACGTTTCAGTCCGGATGTCCCTGAAGAAGGAGCACATGCTGCCTACCAACATCCTCGAGATTTACAGTGAGATCCGGGCACAGCTGGGAGTGGAGTGTTTTATTTCTCCCCTTCTACTCTATTTTGATTTTATCCTTGCTCTCCCCTTCATCTTTTTGATAATGGAACATTGCTCTTTGGCGCGATGGGCACTTTTTGTCACTGGCCCCTGTGGTGCTTCCTTCCTGCTGGTGTAAAATGAATAAGGGTTTATACATTTGTTGTGTTTCGTTGTATCTCGCAACTGTACATACACAACTTGGGTGCTGGAGCAGAGCAGTGGCATGGTGGCACAGTGGTTAGCACTGCTGCCTCATAGCGCCAGAGATTCGGGTTCTGTTCCTGCCTCAGTCGACTGACTGTGTGGAGTTTGCACGCTCTCTCTGTGTCTTCGTGGGTTTACTCCGGGTGCTCCGGTTTCCTCCCACAGTCACAAAGATGTGCAGGAAAGGTGAATTGGCCATGCGAAAGTGCCTTTTGTGTTAGGGAAGGTGTATGGGTGCGAGGCGGGTCGGTGTGGACTTGTTGGTTCGAAGGGCCTGCTTTCACACTGTAAGCAATCTAAACAGAAAGAAACAATAAATTCAAACCGATAAATAAATTCACGCCTCTCTTCATACACCAGCCCAGGGATCATTTTCGTCAATCTTTGTTGCTCTTTCTCAGATAAGGAGGTCAAAACTGGAGTAATATATTAAATAACATTGCTTTACATTATATTATAGCATTTTATATTATAAGATATTGTGTTAAACCATATCAAGGAATGTTTTGCACATTTCGTTTTCCTTCATTGAACAGCACAATGCATCAGTGGTTCGCATTACCGTCTCACAGCACCAAGACCGAGGCTCTATTCTGCAATTACACACTGGCTGTGCTGAGTTTGTGCATTTACCTTTTCTCTGTTGGGTTTCCTCTGACTTCTATAGTTTTCTCACACATCCAAAAAATTTTGCAGCTTAGTTAAATTAGCTATGGTGAACCAAGGCTAAAAGCGGGAGGATGAGAATTTCATCTGGTCTTGAAGTGGTTCAGGGGGTCTGCATGGACTCGATGGATCTATATCATAATATTTTTATATTCACTGCCTTTTACAGATCATATATTGACCACATCAATCAGGCCATCGCTTCACCTTCTAAATTCGAGAAAATACTGGTCTCCTCAAAACGTAACACACGAAGTCCATGCATCATTCATGTAAACCCATATTTTACTTGATCCAAGGCAAATTAAACCTTTATAAAATCTGTTTCTCAGATCTGCTCACAGTCGAGAAATGGGGCGTAAACAGGGCGTTGTGAAATCGTAGCACAACTTCTATGCCGTCATACCCTACTCCCTCAAGTTGAACACAATTATCGTTCAACAGCCCTGAACATTTTCAGCAAAATATCGACTTTCAATCATGTTTACTTTCATTCACTCCCTTCCACAATCTATTGTATCGATCTCCTACCCGTGGTGAGCAGCGAGTGACTGCTCCATTTGTAAAATACCATTTGGAATATTTGATCATGGGAACAAAATTTGTCAAGCTCACTCCAGACGCCAGGCTTACGTTCTTAAGGGATATAGATGGGAATGGCATTGAGTCAGATGGAGTCGTTTGAACTGAGTGACATTCTCGAAGCAGTTGTTGGAGCATGGAGATCAAGTGGCGATCATTGTGGAAATATTCAATGATTCCCCGAATACCCGTGTGTGCGTGTATGTGTGTGTGTGTGTGTGTGTGTGTGTGTGTGTGTGTGTGTGTGTGTATATATATATATATATATATATATACACACACATATATATATATATATATATACACACAAACATACACACACGCAAAATGTCTGTTACCATGTGACTCCAACCGACGTTGGGGTAACCACCCACCTACACTGTCTCCACAAGTGATGCCTGACTCAAGGCACTGTGGGTATTCCTGACCTGCTGTGGACTTATTTCAGAATCCACACCCAGTTGACAATGGATTGCTATTTCTTTGATTGTGACTCCAGACACAACCACTGAATATACCACAGATCTGCTCTGCATCTCCATGTGAGTACACGTCTGCAACCCTCTGCATACCAGTGAATTACAGTATCTCAACATGATTCCAGAAGATCTGTTCAGCCTCAGCATGCTACCTGAGATGCACAGCACTTTGGTTACCACCAATGTGCTCTGTCTCCATGTCTGCCTCAAGATACAGTGCATTATGATTACCAATGACTTGGTCTGTCTCTACTTTAGAATCCAGCTTCACAGCACCTTGGTTACTACTCACCTCCTCAGTCTCTACACGTGACTGCTATTCACCGCACTGATGTCGGCACTGCATCTTACGCCAGATCCACAACATTATAGATCCACGTAATCCCTACAGTGAGGAAACTGGCTCCTTGGTTCAACAAGTCCAGACCGAGCCTCTGAAGAGTAACCCAGCAAGACGCATTTCCATCCCCTATTAATCCACATTTCCATGAACTAATGAACCTAACCAACATATCCCTGAACACTATGGACAATTTAGCATGGCCAATTCACCTAATCTGCACATCTTCGGATTGTGCGAGGAAACGGGAGCAGCTGGAGGAAACCCAGGCAGAGGCGAGGAGAATATGCATACTCTATATAGAAAGTCGCCTAAACCTGTAATCAGACATTGGCCCCTGGTATTATGATACGGCAATGCTAACCACTGAGACACCGTGATCTTTGTATATTGCCAAGAATTGGGTTATTGAACTTTATGGATAGGCTCTGTTGTGTTTGTCTCTGCAGCCTCAGAGGCTTAGGAGGAATCTTCTCGAAGATTATAAAATTATGACGGGCTTGGATGGAGTGAAAAGTCCATAATCTTGCCCCAGAATCGGTGAGTCCAAAACTAGACGGGGCAACATTTTCAACTCATAGCGTGGTTTGAGCATGCAATGAATTGCTGAAGGAAATGATAGAGATTGCTACAATTGCAACATTTAAAAGGTGTCTGGATGAGTGTGCAAAAAGGAAATCTTCAGAGAGATATGGCTGAAAGTTAGGCAAATGAGCTTAGGTTAATTCAGCATGTCTGTTCGGAATTGTTGAGTTGAACCAAAGATTCTGTTTCTGTGCGGGACATTTCTATGATCTATCATTCAAGGCGCACGGCACTATGGCTACCATTGATTTCCTCCATCTCTGCATCTCTTTGCAGAACACCAGCGCAATATTTTAGCCTGATCTACTCTCTCTCTGCATTTGACTTCAGACCAATAACATTGTGGTTATCACTGATCTGCTGAGGCTACGTATGTGAATCCAGATTCACAGCACTTGCTTCACACTCATCTACTCTACCTCGACCTGTGACTCCAGAACACCAGCACTGGAAATATTCTCATCGACACTGTCTCTTCATTCGACTCCAGACGCACAGAACAATGTCTACCACTGAACTGCTCTATATCACTCCAGGCCAACTGCATTGTGTTTACCACAATCTGCTTTATCTCTGCTTATAACTCCAAACCCACAGCTCTGTGGACAACACTAATCGTTTCTGTCTCTACATGCGACTCCAGAAGCACAACAGTGTATATATTATTAACTTGCTGTGTCTACATGTGACTCCAGACACACGGGCCTGTAGTTTCCACTGACCCACTCCCTCTCTACATCCGAGTCCCAACACACAGCACTGTGGCTACCGGTTACCTGCTCTGCATCTGCATTCGACTCAGGCCCACAGCAATGTGTTTACTCCAACCTGCGCTTCTCTAACAAGTGACGACAGACTCACAGTACTGTTATGAATGACCTGCTCTGTAACGACAGGCACACAGCATTGGGTGTTCTATTGAGTTATTCGGTCTCAATATGTGCTGCATGGCCGACGTAATTTTGCTTTGAAATAACCTACTGTCTTTCTGCATGTGACTCGAGACACAAAACACGGTGATTAACAATGATTTGTTTTGTGTACATGCAACACCAGACTCAAAGCACTGTGGTTGCCATTGACCTATCCTGTCTCTACATTTGAGAGCAGGCCCAAAGCACAGCTGTTCCCACTGACCTCATATCTATCTACACGAGACAGCAGCCCACAGCACTGCAGTTGCCACTGGTGCACGCGGTTTCTGCTCTTCATTCCAGACTTACAACACTGCTCATCACACAATGGATTTTTAATAAAGTTGCCAAGGTTTGAGGGATTGAGCTTCAGGGAGAGCCTCGGTAAGCTGTTATTTTTATTCCCTGGAGACAATGGGTGACCTTGTAAAAGTTTACATTAGGGGCATGGCTAAGTTGCAACGTTCATACCTTTCCCCGACAGTAGGGGAATACAAAAGTAGAGAGCTTTTTTAAATAGTGAGAGGTAAAAATTGTTGCAAGGGTCATGACGGGCGACTTTTTTCACATAGTAGATGGTGCCAGAGGACGTGGTAAACACTGCAACAGTTACAACATTTTAGAATAATCTGGATCGGCATATGAGAAGAAAAGCTTGAGAGAGATAAGGGCCAAATGGTAAATAATGGGGTAGTTGGACAAATGGTTCCATTTCCCTGCTGCACATGTCTGTGATTCTCTGGCTTTGGATCCGCAGCATTGTGAGTACCAGTGAAATTCTATGGCTCTCAATCTGCATGTCAAACTAAATCATTAATTACATCAGAATTCGTAGATTTCCCAATAAGATCCTTTGGGGACAACCATTAGTCACGACCCTTCGGAAAACAACTACCCTTCTACAGTCATCCTCTTCCTAACTTGGATAACCCAATTGTGTTTCCATGCGGCAACGTCAGAATGGATCCCACGCATCCTAAGATTCTGGATGAGCCCACCAGGTGGTATCTTGTTAAAACACTTACTAAAATCCACTGAAGCAAAATTCTCTGCTCTACCCTTATGGATCATCTTTCTAACCTCCTCAAAAAAGTCAATTATGTCAGCAAAACATGACTTGTACTGCACGAATGCATGTTGACTGCCCCTAATTAGGCCATTCTTTTCCAAATGTGTGTAAAGCCTATTGCAAAGAATTATCTCCAATTTCTTCTCAAACACCGATGTGAGACTGACTGGTCGAGTTCCCTGTATTACGTCTATTTCCCTTCTTGAATACAGGAAAAACAATAGCTATTTACCAATCGTCCGTGATCTCTTACATGGTTAGCGATGACACAAAGTTTTTATTGCAAACCCAAGCAAACATTTCTCTACCCTCTCTCAAATAACTGTGGTCGATACATTCAAGCTCTGGCAACTTATCTGTCTTAATGCTTCTCAAGAGATTCAAAACCACATCTTTCTTGATCACACTGTGCCCTGGCATATCTGTAAATTCTGCACATATTTCATTCTCCTCCATGTCCTTTTAATGGGTGAATGCCGATGCAAAGTATTCATCCGTATCTCATCCACCTCCTCTGCATCCAAGCACATGTTCCCCCCATTATTCTTGTTTGTCCACTTCCTTCCTAGTTATACTCCTGGTTTTAATGTTAGCATGTAATGTCTTGGAACTTCCCTTTACTCTGCTTGCCTAGGGCATTTCATAGCCCTTTCTGGCTCCTCTAAACCCCTGCTTTAGTACCTTCCCGCCTTCCTGAAATTCCTCATCGGTCTTTTCTAACTTATGCTTCCTAAAACTTCCGTATGTTTTCCCCCTTTGACTGAATTCAGAATCTCACTCGTTATCCAAATGTCCCTTACATTACTTTCCTTGCTTTTCATTCATCCACTACACTATTGTTGCCAATGTCTCGGCAAGTACCTTCAAACAGAAGCATTGTATATCCCATGACTTGTTCTGTGTCCAGCTATGACTCCGGACGCACAACTCTGTGGTTAACCTGACATGCTCTGTCTGTCCTGATGACTGAAGACCTCCAGCTCTGCGGTAAGCACTCACCTGTTCTACAACTACATGTGACTCTTGACCAACAGCACTGTGGTAGTGCCTAATTTGCTTTTACTCGACATGTGATTATCAGTGACCTATCTGGCTCTGCACATAACTTCAGACACAAAACATTTTGTTAAGCACTGGACTTGTCTCTATCTACAAGTGACACCAGAAACTCCGTAATATCGTTGCCACTGACATGCCGGGTCTCTTCATATGACTCGTGGTCAAATATACAGTGGCTAACATTTATTTGTGCTATCTCTGCATTAAACTCCACCCCCAAAGTACCTTGGTTTCACTTCTCTGCTCGGCCTCCAAAGATGACTAGATATACAGCAATCTGTTTATTATTGACCTGCTGTGCGTATACATGTCTCTGCAATCCCACAGCACGATTGTTATGACTGACGTGCTCTGGCTCTGCATGCGACTTCAGGCCCACAGCACTGTGACTGCTGTTGATCTGCTATGCCTATACTTGTGAGGACAGCACTGTTTTTACCAACATTCTTGTCTGGGTAGAGTTATGAATCCAGAACCATAGTTCCATTAACCTACTCTGTCTATACTTCGTGACTTAATGCTAACAGTAATGCGATAAATATAGATCTGCTCATCCTTTCAATCGAATCCATCGGCACAGCGCTGTGTGTACTATTGAGCTGCACAGTCCCGATATTTAACTCCAGACTAACAACGTAATTCTTTCTTGACCTCGTCTGCTGCTGCACGTGAAGGCAGACCCACTTCAACAGCGTTATCAGTGACCTGCGAATGGAATATTGGCCTTTCTTTCAAATGGAATATAGCAAATGATTTCACCAAGCAGGTTCTATTTTGGACCAACTACTGCACCTAAGAAACTGATATATTCTGTTCTTAGACAAGACACTATGGGAAAAAAGATTTTCATAATCAATTCCTCTCCTGATTTCCCAATCCTCCTCAGCATTCTGGGCTCCAAAGAGAACAAATCCAGCATTCCGAGTCACTCGTCATAACTGAGAGTTCCATCCCAGGTAACATCATGCTGAATCTCGTCTCTTTTGTCTGCGGTGGAAGCAGGACTTTCCAATATTGTGGTGAGCCGAGCTACATTCGGTATTCCCAATATGGTTGATGCAATGATCAACAATTTTGTAAGCAGACTTCCTTGCTCCCAATTTGTAATGACTAAAACAGCCATGACCTTTTTGCATAGAAAATGAAAGAACTGTGAATGCTGCAAACAAAAAAGAAAAACAGCAATCGCCAGAGATGTTCAGCAGGTCTGGCAGCATTTGGGAATACAAATCAGATTTAAACTTTTGAGGCGAGCGACGTTTCCTCAGAACTGTGGTGCCTTTCCCAGTTCTGAGGAAGGATCATTTGAATCGAAAAGTTGACACTGATTTCCCCTCACAATGCTGCCAAATCTGCTGAACTTTGCCTGCGCTTTTTCTTGATCATGATTTCATTGACTTGAATTCTAGTACCCCTGAGAGCCTCCAAGACCGATAGGTCGCGATTGTACATTGGAAGATGTTATTTGTTTTCTGCATACTCAGTGGTTCATTCAACTCATGATGCGAGCCAAGCTTGGTAGATATTTCCATTTGTGTTTGATCAGTGTGGTTCAGAAGTGATGCAATTGGTGTTCTCCTGATTGTAGGCCAGTGCAACTCCCATTTTTTTTCCAGTTTTTGACTTCGGAGAGTGATGCATTGGGGATACACAAACATCCCACTGTGTGTAACAGCACGCTCCCCTTCCCCCAAGTGAAGAGTGAGCAATGAGCCAATGACATTGCCTGCGAGTTTCTATTTGTGTCTGTTGGAGCAGAGAATCAGAGAAGCTCGGAGATTATCTTCCAGTCCTTTCAATACCTTGTGTCTTTCAATTTCTATGTGTGTCCCCTTATTGGACTCGGGGAGCAGCTGTTTTCTTCTCGCTTTGCCCGTGCTCCCCAAAAACCTCTTCACATGAAACAGTCTTGCCCAATACTGCCTTCGCTCTAAAAGAAACAATCCGTTTATGTCCAGCCTCTCTTCGAAGCTAACGTGCTCAATTGAACAGGGAAAAGTACAACACAGGAACAGACCCTTCCTCCAGCATGTCTGCGATGATCAGTCTACTCCTCTAATATAATGCCATCTGCCTTCCCATAATCAAGATCGCTATGTAGTCTACGTGCTCATCTGTCCAGATAATTGTCCGTTAACCTTAGCTATTGTATCCAATTGTGCAACTTCCCTGGTAATTCCTGACATCTACCACATTCTCTGTATTAAAAAACGGTCTCATGCATATTCGTTCAAACATTTCCCCCTTTGCCCGATATGAGGCGACATTACAAACTTGGGTGTTTTACAAACTTCTTTCAGATCGCCTCTCAGCACCAAACCTCGAGCACAAATCATCCAAATTTCTCAAATGGCTTTTGGTAACTCATCATTTCCGATCCAAGCAACATTCTGGTAAAACTCTTTCTCAGGCGCTGCAAACCGTCCAGATCCGCCCTACAATGTAGCGACCTGAACTGCAAATTATCCTACAGTTGAGGCCACACCAAAGGCCCACACGGCAGCTAAGCTGCATCAGTGTGATGACTATCAACGCATCTTAATCATTTTCTGACAACTTCTTTCCTCCCTGTCACTGGAACATTGATATGAAAGTTTCTGATTTCCACCCATACTGAGGCTCTGTCAACAAACCCTCATCGACGATGTTACTTTTTGCAGCTGTGATATTATCCCTAATTAGCAATGCCAATCCTCCATTTCTTTTCCGTCCCACACACCCAATTCTTTTTGAAACAACAAAACGCTGGGAAATCCAACAACCATCCCTGCCTCTTTGAAATTCAATTAATCGTAATGGCCACAACATGACAGTTCCAAGAATTGATCCAGATTTGGAGTACTGAACGCACATTCTTGATGTTTCTTGTCTTAAAGTCGACACATTTCAAGCCATCACACTGACAGCACCTTTGCACAATCTAGCGCCTGTCCCTTCTCACCGACCCTCTGCAAGCTGTATCTAGTGCATCACTTCCTATTGCAAAATCTGCTCCATAGTGCTAACACTACTGCTTGTCTAGATTTAACTCTCCCAAAGAGCTCTAGCTAACCTCCTGTGGTGCCCCTCCTGTTTAGGTGTAATCTCTACTTCTTTTAAAGATCAAGTCTTTCCAGAATGTATCTAATACGATATGGAAATTACACATTTATGGTAATCTTGTCTACACTGACATTAAGTCATAGCTGATAAGTTGATCATTCTTATTTTCTCACTTTCCCGCATAACCTTTCATCCTCTTGATAATCAGGAAACCATCTGTCTCAGAATTAAATATACTTAACGACCTGACTTGCAAAAACGCGTTTGGCAATAAATTCCATAGATTCACCAATCTCTGCCTGAATACATTTCTCCTTATCTCGGTTTTTAAAATGCTTCCTTTCACACCCAGGCTTTGCTGTCGGGTCCTATCCTCTCATATCAGTGGAAACATCTTCGCAAAATCCACTCTTATCTGCCCATTCAGTATTTTGCTTGTGTACTTCAGCGAATTTAAATGCAAATTTTCAAACGACCATCTCTCTGTCATCCTTGTGGGCTTGGGGAAAATGATCAGGACTTTGACCCAGTGAAGAAGATGGTGAAATTTGGACAGAGTCTCTGAAAACCGATGCAGTGAGATGGGGCAATTTGGGATATTTCACAGCGTGAGTATAGATGTTCATTATTTGGAGAAGTCAGGAACTCGGACTTTTGAATTCGGTAATCATCGAAATCAGGGTCTCTTCTAGTTGTCTTTTTGTTGGTCCATTATGCTCGCAACAACTCAGCTCCAGGGAGTTAGGACGGACCTTGTCCAGAAACGCTAATCACAATATCTGGCCTGTGAGTCAGGCAGATATTTCATAGATAAAACCGACGGACAATGTGCAATGGAAACTGAATACGGAATCAAGAACTTCAAATCGATGTGAAACCAGTCGACAATCAAACCATGCAATTGAGACTGTCTTTGAATGGCTGAGATACGAATGTAGAGAGAGTGACCGAGGTTGAGTAGCAAAGACAATGAAATAGAGAGCACGACAGAAAGAGGAAAAGCAGAAAGCTGGACAGAGTGAGGAACGAGAGGGGGAGAGTGTGGGACGCACGCAAAGTCACAGCTACAAGGGAGACAGAGAGAGCTCGAGGCGGTAAGTGAAAGAGATTGATACAGCTTATTATACTGAGTAAAACGAGATGAGAGAAAGTGAGTGGGACAATGTTAGCAAGGGTGAGAAGCGACAGTGATGGACATGAGAGAAAGGTATATATAGAAGCAGTCAGAATGAGAGTGACAGAAAAAATGAAAAAGAGATAGAATGAAGATCAAAGACAAATTGAGCAACATCTTGATGAAAGTAAAATGTATGAGAGAAATGAGGAAATGAAAGGCAGACAGGCAATGATATAGAAACAGAGTAAGATAGAGCAGCATAGGGTCCCCACTCACTATCTGAAGACGTTTCTCCTTATCACTATTCTAAAAGATCTTCCATTTACCCTCAAGCTGTGCTTTAAAATTCAATTCGCTCGAGCTAATGAACACATCTTCTCAATATCCACTCAGACCAGACCATTCACTATTCTGCTTCTATACCATAGGGATTCTAAATGTAAAGCTTTGAATAGCCATCTCCCTGTCGCCCAGTGAGATTGGGAAAACGAACAGCATTTTAACCCAGTGAAGGAGGTGATGAACTTTGGACAGAATCCCTGAAATGCTGATGCAGTGTGCCGGTGAAATCCCGGGATATATTAGAGAGTGGGTGCTCAATTTACTGATTTTAAGTGGTTACGGATTCAGCCGGTAGTGATCCATCATAGCAGGTACGAGAGTTCACTAATTGTCTTGTTGTGGTCTGTTCGTCCAGAACTACTCACCTCCAAAGAGTTAGGACGGACCTTGCCCCGAATCGTTTCTCACAATAGTATCACATCGAACAGCACCACCCAAGACAAATCGGCCGACATCGCCCGGTCACTTTAGAGTAAAGAAGGTGAAGCAGCGGATTTCATTCACAGTGTGAGGGAGGAATGTGTTTCCGAGGAAAAACTGCTGGAAAAATACAATGGGAGAAGAATCCGGAATCACAAACTAAAAATAGTTGTGAAGAGAGTAGACAAAGAAACCACACAGCTACAATGAGAGAGTGAGAGAGACAGAGACAGAGCCGAGAATTGCGAGCAAGTGAGTGTGTGTGTGTGTGTGTGTGTGTGTGTGTGTGTGTGTGTGTGTGTCGGCGGCAGAGAGGAATGCAGAGAGAGAGTGAGAGAGGCAGAGAGGGACGGATTGTGAAACAGAGAGCACGACAGCCAGGGAAAGAGAGGCAGAAAATTGGAGAGAGTAAGAAAGGAAAGGGGAAGAGCGATTGGCAGAGAAAGTCACAGATACAAGGGAGGCAGTGGGAGTGAGAGGCAGCAAGTGACAGACAGTAAGACATATTGTTGCACGGAAAGTGAGCCTGAGACGACACATAATGAGAGACAATATACGTAAGAATGACAAGAGTCTGAGAGAGATGAGAGAATGAGATGTAAAAAGAAATCATCCTAGACACAGACAATGTGAGAATGACAGAAAGAGTGACAGAGAGACAGTTTGAAAGACAAATGCAGATTGAACAATATATAAATGAGAATAGAAGGAATGAGAGGATGTGTGAGAGAAATGAGAGAGTGCAATGCAGAGAGACAAGGACATAGAAACGGAGTTAAACATAAATGGAGGCAGCGAGAGAGTGAGTATTACATTAAAATGACAGGCAGAGTGATAATGATGAGAAGTTGTGAGACAGAGAGAGACAGAAGTGCAGGCAAAAATAAAAGAGATAAAGAGAGCGACAGGATCATTTGCAAGAATACCAACTTAAGCAGTAAGCTGACATTTGCTGTGCAGAAGAGACGCGCTCCAGTGGTCGTAAGGCAGACACGGACTCGGTCTGCAGCACTTCCAGAAGTTGATGGATACCCGATCACTGTTCAGGGACAATTACAGACAGTTAGTGATGGGCACGCACTGCTGGCCTTGCCAGTGACATTCCCATTCAAACATTTTTAAAGGTCGTTCTGCTGAAATGCTCCCAGTGTCAACCAAAAACAAATTCATCACACTGCGGGCTTTGTAATTTAAATATATATTTTATCTGGCTGAAGCTAAAAACCCGACAATACCAGGTTATAGTCCAATATTTTTTTTTTAAGATTAGATTACTTACAGTGTAGAAACAGGCCCTTAGGCCCAACAAATCCACCAACCGAAGCGCAACCCACCCATACCCCTACATTTACCCAACACTGTGGGCAATTTAGCATGGCTAATTTACCTGACCTACACATCTTTGTGACTGTGGGAGGAAACCAGAGCACACGGAGGAAACCCCCACAGATACGGGGAGACACGTTAGTCGCCTGAGTCGGTAATTGAACCCACGTCTCTGGCGCTGTGAGGCAACAGTGCTCACCATTGTGCCATTGTGCCACCCATGGATGCATTGGCTTCCGGAGCGCCATTCCTTCACGAGGTGCTTTAATTGGCCATCACTGTCTGAACCTGACTGGCTTCTGCTGTCTCACTGTGTGTGGAGCTTCTCGCTGACTAACGCTGGTCTCCTTTGTCCACAGGTGTTATGAATCCTGCAATCTTTGTCAGGACAGTCAGCGTTAAAAGGTACTTTGAAACATTCAGCATGTAAGTTAAAGATTCATGGCACCACAGGTCACTTTGTTAAACATAAACAAACATTATTGTGCAAATGCGAAGCGAAAGAAAGCATCCTTATATAACACAATCCAAGTTATCTGTGGAATGTTTTGAATTCAATTTCACGTTTACAGCCGAAGATTTTTAACACATGAAGTCGTGAAGACTCATTCATTTTCTGAAAGGATCAACCAAAACATATGTTATAGCCAACTGGAAGTTACTTTGACTCCTTCCCAGTTTGTCATTCTTATACCTGTGATTTCGAGAGCTTTCTGTCTGAAAATGTTCCACTGTCTGTGTTGACATAGCCACCTGTCAAAAGACCTGCAATTCGTACATGGCTATTGACAATCTTCCATGGTTATGTTTTTCCGATGCATTTTTATGTTTGAGGGGCAAATTTGATTTCTAAAATTGTTTTATATATATATATATATATATATACACACACACATATATATATATCTTATTAATGCAATGAACATTTGGAAAATGTTTATTTTTCTAATAAACGTTTCAGCTAAGCCAGCAACTCAGAATAATTTTTTTTCTTTGACATCTGTAGTGACGTTGCTGAAAATATAAATGCTTCAGAAATGATTGCACCCATTTTAACTCGTGGTGATTGCGTTGGAAAGAATTGGCTACTCAGTAGCTTCCGTTTTTGATAGAACATTTCCCTGGGGAAACACCAGCCACTCCTAGCAACACTGATTTACTCCTTGATCACCAGGAATTTGCTTGAAAGGTTCCACCCATTGACAGTGAGAATATGTCATTGTCACTGACACAGTTACATCTTCAGTATTAATCTTTTTGACCACCTTGTGGGGACACAGTTTGCAGACAAACGGCATCTCCATAGTGTGAACTCGCTGTTCTGTGGGCAGGCTGGATCATGCAGGAAAGCACTTCCCTCACTGGCTATTTATTTTGGCCAATTAGGGAATGTAGCTTATGTTCACGAGGTCAATTCATTGAATGGCGGACTACCTTACGCTGAAAGATTGGAGCGACTGGGTTTGCATACCCTTGAGTTCAGAAGACTGAGAGGGGATTTGATTGATACTACAAGATTATTAAAGGATTGGACACTGTAGAGGCAGGGAACATGTTTCCCCTGATGGTTAAGTGCCGAACCAGAGGACACAGCTTATAAATGCGAAGTAGACCATTTAGGACAGAGATGAGGAGAAACTTCTTCACCCAGAGAGTGGTGGCTGTGTGGAATGCTGTGCCCCAGAGGGAAGTGGAGGCCCAGTCTCTGGATTCATTTAGAAAGAGTTGGATAGAGCTCTCAACGATAATGTAATCAAGGGTTATGGAGATAAGGCAGGAACAGGATACTGATTAAGGATGATCAGCCATGATAATATTGCATGGTGGTGCAGTCTCGAAGGTCCGAATGGCCTACTCCTGCAACTATTGTCTATTGTCAGTGAAAGCAGATAAACGGACTGCCTGCAGTGCGAACTCAATGGTGTATCTGAAGTTGGGTAAATCTGTGAATCATGTCCCACGCTGAGAGCAGTTGATTAGCTTCTCCCCAGTGTCAACCCGCTGGTGAATAAACAAAGCAGATGATTGAGCAAATCCTTTCCAACAATCACAGCCGGTGTGTGGCCTCTCCCCAGGGTGAACTAGCTTGTATCTCATCTCGTTAGCTGAACTGGACAATTTCTTCCCAAACTCAGATGCGGGAATGCACTGCTCCTGTTACAAACTTGCTTGTGTGTCAGTAGAGCGGATGTATCAACGAGTCTCTTCGCACTGTCAGAGTTGCATGGTCTATCGCCAGCGTGAACCTTCTGGTGTGTCAGCAGATTGGAGATAACAATGAATCCTTTCTCACACACAAAACAGGTGAAAGGCCAGTCCCCAGTGTGTCTCCACTCCTGAATCACAAGAGCGGATGCATAATAGAAACCCTTCCCACAATGCACACTTTTTCGGGTTTACAAATGCTTAAATTGTTCGCATTCTCTCTCCAGGTTTAACAATCAGTTGAAGCCTCGTCCAAACGTAGAACACTCAATAGTCTGTCTCTGGTGTGAATTGTGCAATTTTCTTCTAAGGCCGTTTTATGTTTTTCTCACTCTCCGTGCACTAAAACACTCTCACAAGAATGTGTATGTATCATAATGTTTTTGTTAATAGTTTGAAGTAGACAGAACAGAGAAACATATCTCTCTCCACATGGAAAGGTCTATGATGTTTACATACTGACAAAATCATGTGCTTTCAGATCTTGTTATGATGTTAATTTCCGATTTCTTTCGTCAAATCCTGCCCTTCTATTATCCTGTAAAATCAGTTTAAAATATATCAGTGCAAGATAACATTTCAAAAGAAAATCTTCTAATTGATGCAAAATCAGACCATTTGATAGATTTATGTTTACTGTTGCAGCAGACTCGATGGGTCGAACAGCCATTATTAAACTGAATGGTCAAATGCTTGTGATCGAGTCTTTCAGATGTACAGCATGAAAACAAACCATTCGGCACAACTCATCCATGCTGAGCAGATATCCTCACCTAAAGTAATCCCATTTGCCAACACTTGGCCCATATCCCTGTAACCGTTCCTATTCATGCCCCCATCCAGATTCCTATTAAATGCTGTAACTGTACCAGCCTCCACCACTTCATCTAGCAGCTTATTCCAATTATGCACCATCCTCTGTGTGAAAAAGTTGTCCATAAGATCCCTTTTGTCTTTCCCCTCTCACCCTAACCCTCTAGTTCTGCAGTTGCCAACCCCAGAGAAAACATTTTGTCTGTTTATCCTATTGATGTACGCCCATGATTTTATAAATTTCCATAAGGTCACCCCTCATCTTCCGACGCTCCAGGGAAAACACCCCCTGCTGATTTAACATCTCGCCATTGTTCAAAGCCTCCAACGCTGGCAACATCCTTGTAAATCTTTTCTGAACCCTTTCAAATTTCACAATATCCTTCAGATAGGAAGAACAGAATTGCACTCAGTACTCCAAAAGTGGTCGAACCAATGCCCTGTAAAGCCGGAACATGTCTTCCCAACTCCTGTACACAATGCTCTGACCAACAAAAGAATGCATACTAAATGTTTTCGTCACTATGCCATCTATTTGCGACTCTACTTTCAAGGAACTATCAACTTGCACTCCAACGTCTCTTTGTTCAGCAATAATCTGTAGCACCTTACTGTGAAGTGTATAACTCCTGCTGTCATTTTCTTTTCCAAAATACAGCGCCTCGCATTTAACTAAATTAAAGTCCATTTGCTACTCCTCAGCTCATTGGCCCATCTCAACTTCGCTGTCCACTATACCCCCAATTTAGTTGTCAACTGCTAATTATACCTACACTTACATTCAACGAATTCTTATAAATGACAAAACTGAGTGGATCCACACTGATTCCTGTAGCACGCCACTAGTGACAAGCCTCCAGTAAGATAACCTACCTCCACCACCATCATCTGTTTTGTACCTTCAAGTCAGTTCTCCATCAAATTGATTGTTCCCCCGATATTCCATGAGATCTAACCGACCAACCAGTCTCCCATGGGGAACCTTGTCAAACTGAAGTCCGTATAGGTCATATCCACATCTCTGCCTTCATGAATCCTCTTCGTTACATCTTCAAAAAACACAACCAAGTTTGTGAGATATGATTCCTCACTCACAAAGCCGTGTTGACTATCCTGAATCTTTACATGTACATCCTGTCCTTCAGGATTCCCTCCAAAAACTTGGCCACCACCGAGGGCATGCTCCCTGATCCATAGTTCCCTCGCTTTTCCTTAACACCTTTCTTAAATAGTGGCATGAGTTTAGCCAACTTCCAGTATTCCGGCACCACACTTGTGTCTATTGATGATACAAATACCTCAGCAAAGTGTCCAGCAATCACTTCCCACAGATCTCTACGGTATACCTGATCAGATCCTGGGAATTTGTCCACGTTTACGTGTTTTAAGGCATCCCGCACTTCCTGCTACGTTAGATGGACATTTTTCTCGATGTCATAATCTATTTCCCACACTCTGTACCTTCTCCACAGTAAACACTGTTGCAAAATAGTCGGTCAGTATCTCCCCATCTCCTGCGGCTCCACTCATAGGCTGCCTTACTGATAATTGAAGGGCCCTGCTCTGTCCATAGTTACCCTTTTGTCTTTAACGTGTCTTCAAAACACTTTGGATTCTCCTTAACTCAATTTGCAAAAGCTAATTCGTTCCCTCTTTTTGCTCTTCTGGTTTCAGACTTAAGTTTTCTCCTACTGCGTTTATACTCTTCTTAGGATTCTCTCTATCTCTCCTGTCTATATCCGATATGTGCTTTCTTGTTTCTCTTAACCAAACTTTAATTTCTCTCGTCATCCAGGATTCCCTACATCTACTAGTCTTTGCTTTCATCCGACTGGAATATACTGCTTCTGGACTCTCGTTATCTCATTTCTGAAAGCTCCCCATTTTCCAGCTGTGCCTTTATCTCTTGATACCTTCCCTCCAACCCCCCAACCTCCAAATCAGCTTTTGTAAGTTTTTGCCTAACACCATCAAAATTATCCTTCCTCTGCTGTTGAATTTAAACTTTCAGATCCAATCTATTCTTTTCCGTCACTATTTTATAATTAATAGTGTTGCGGTTGCTGGCCTCAATGTGCTCCCCCACTGACACCTCTGTCTTGAACTCTCTTACAGATCCGCTGTGCGTGGGAAATCATGTCTCATAAACTTGATTGAGGTTTTTGAAAAAGTAACAAAGAACATTGATGAGTGCAAAGCAGTAGATGTGATCTATATAGATTTCAATAAGGCGTTTGACAAGGTTCCCTATAGGAGACTGATTAGCAAGGTTAGATCTCACGGAATACAGAGAGAACTAACCATTTGGATACAGAACTGGCTCAAAGGTAGAAGACAGAGGGTGGTGGTGAGTAGTTTTTCAGACTGGAGACCTGTGACCAGTGGAGTGCCACAAGGATCAGTGCTGGGCCCTCTACTTTTTGTCATTTACACAAGTGATTTTGATGCGAGCATAAGAGGTACAGTTCGTAAGTTTGCAGACGACACCAAAACTGGAGGTGCATTGGACAGCGAAGAAGGTTACCTCAGATTACAACAGGATCTGGAGCAGATGGGACCATGGGCTGAGAATTGGCAGATGGAGTTTTATTTAGAAAATTGCGAAGTGCTGCATTTTGGGAAAGCAAATTTAACAGGACTTATACACTTAATGGTAAGATCCTAGGGAGTGTTGCTGAACAAAGCGACCTTGGAATGCAGGTTAATAGCTCCTTGATAGTAGAGTCGCAAGTAGATAGGATCATAAAGAAGACGTTTGGTATTCCTTCCTTGATTGGTCAGAGTATTGAGTACACGAATTAGTAGGTCACGTTGCGGCTGTACAGAACATTGGTTCGGACACATGTAGATTATTTCGTGCAATTTTGGTCTCCTTCCTAACGGAAAGATGCTGTGCAACTTAAAAGGGTTCGGAAAAGATTTAAAAGTATGTTGCCAGGGCTGGAGCATCTGAGCTATAGGGAGAGGCTGTGCAGGCTGCGGCTGTTTTACCTGGAGCGGCGGTGGCTGAGGGGTGACATTTTAGAGGCTTATACAATTATGAGGGGCATGGATTGAATAAATAGGCAAAATAGGCAAAACCCATGAAAATAACATCATTCCGCACTTCACACATGGATCATCAGTAGCTGAGAACACATAGAACAGGCAGCTGCAAAGCACACAAGTCTGTGATATCTCTGTCCACCCCGAACTATCTCAATCAACAAGTGTGTCTTTCTCTTGTGTTCTTTTTTTTTATTTCTCCTCCTCTCCATCTGTCTTGATCTCTTTCACAGTTATTCTTCCTTTGCCTCATTGACCTTCGTACTTTCTCTACCAGCTTTCTTTCTGCCTCATCATTTGTCACTGCCCTCTCACTGCCTCGAACTCAGGGCCTCTAGATCCTTTTCTGTCTCTCACACCTTCTGTCCATCCGTCTCCCCATTTCACAGTATCGATCTCTCGATAAACAACAGAGTCATACGTGTCATGCCATGAGCTCTCCTCGATGGCAAATTTTCACTCTTAGTTTCCCACATTTTCTCCATGATAGGCCATTCATTGTGAAAAACATCAATGACAGTTCAACGTGCCCTCACTGAGTTAATAGACCAGTCTACGCAATCTATCTCTGTTACCTCATTCACTATTCATTCATACACCATGACCCCAGTCCCAGAGCTTAAAAAGGATAGTGTATCTAACAGGCCGTGACTCCGAGTCCGAGAGGCGGAACAATGGTGAGGTTGTTCAGAACATTGGTTAGCACTTTTGGAATACTGCGTGCAATTCCTGTCTCCTTCCAATTGGAAGGCTTTTGGAGTCGTCGAGTCATAAGGATGTGCAGCAAAGAAACAGACCCTTCAGTCCAACTTTCTCTCAACAACCAGATATACGAACCTAATCTAGTCACGTTTGCCAGCAATGGGCCCACATCCTTCTTCATACTTCCTCCACTTCCTTCTTATATACCCGTCCAGATGCCTTTTAAGTGTTGTAATTGTACCAGCTACCACAAATTCGCCTGGCAGCTCATTCCATATAAGTACCACCCTCTGTGCGAAAACATTATCCCTAATGTCCCATTAATAACATTCCCATTTCATCCAAAGCCTTCCCCATCTATTTCTGAACATACAACATTACACATCCCCCCCCAATCTGAAAGAAAATACCTTGTCTATATATCCTATCGATGCCGCTCATGATTTTGCCAACCTCCATAAGTTCACCCCTCAGCCTCCGATGCACCAGGAGAAAGCAGCCCAGCTGATTCAGCATCGTCCTACACCACAAATCCTCCGAAACTGGCAACATCCTCGTAAAGCTTTTCTGAACTCTTTCAAATTTCACAACATCCTTCCGTTAGGAAGGAGACCAGAATTGCATGCAATATTCTAAAGTTGGCCTGACCAGTGTCCTGTATAGCTGCAGCATGACCTCCCAACTTCTATATTCAATGCTCTTACCAATAAAGGAAAGCATACCAAACGACTTCTTCACTATCCTATTTACCTGCAACTTTACTCTCAAGTAATTATGAACCTGCACTCCAAGGTCCCTTTGCTCAGCAACACACCCCAGGATCTTATCATGAAGTGTATAAATCCTGCTTGAATTGCTTTTGCAAAATGCATCATCTCGCATTTATCTCAATTAAACTCTATCTGCCACTCCTCAGCCCATTGGCCCATTTTATTACGACCCCATTGAATTCTCACGTTACCTACTTGGCTCTCCACTACACTTCGAAATTTGGTGTCATCTGCGAACTTAAAACTACATCTCGAATATTCCATGGTACATCCTTTCCATGCTCCCGTACCATCTGAGAAGCTTCACATGGGGCATGTGCAAGTGTAGACCGTCAGTGACATAATGGCGCATTCCCAAAGAATGTGTGGATTTCCGCTAATGGCAATCCTTCCTTAATTGAAAATCTCACTATGGTGTTTTACAGTGTTTTACACTTGTGATTTTCGTGTTGTCGCCATGATGTTTCGACTGTCCACGAGTGCATGGTGGAACTTGGAAGCTGGCAGAATTTAAATTCCGTTAATAAATCAGGAACTGAAAGCAAACCATCAGTGGTCGTAATCCGGGAGCAATCATGGTTTGCCCTGATAACGCCTCTGGTTTGCTAATGTCCGTCAGGTCATCCTTTCCTGGTCTGGCCCACAGCCCCACAACAATTTGATCGATTTTTAATGCTTCCTGAAGTGACTTGAGCAAATGACTCAGTGGCATTTTTTAAAATAAGGGATAGCATTACAGCTGTACTTAGGAAGGATATTCCAGGAAATACATCCAGGGAAGTTATTTGGGCTGAACTGGGAAATAAGAAAGAGATGATCACCTTTTTGGGTTTGTATTATAGACCCCTAACAATTAGTGGGAAATTGAGAAACACATTCGAAAGAATATTTCAGTTGGCCAGAAGAATGATAGGGCGGTTATGATGAGGGGCATTTACTTTCCAAACATTGATTAGGACTGTGCTAGTCTAAAGTGTTTAGATGGGCAAGAATTGTTAACAGTTGAAGAGATTTTTTTTCTGAGTCAGGATGTGAATGCACCAAGTAGAGAAGTGCAAAAACTGACCTGCTCTTGGGTAACAAAGCAGGGCAGGTGAGGGAGGTGTCAGTGGGGGAATAATTTGGCGCTAGAGACCGGAATCCTATTGCTTTTTAAATAGTGGTGGAAAAGGAGAGACCAGATTTAACAGCGGAAGCCCTCAATTTCAGGAAGGCTAATTTTGGCGGGATTAGATAAGAACTCCCAAAAGCTGATTGAGAGCAGATGTTCGCAGTTAATGGAACAGCTGATAAATGGCAAGCTTTGATAAATGAACTGAAACTCTGGTATGTGAAGGGAATTTTGGATGACTGAAGACTTTGACGGTTTGGTTAAAAACAATAAGGAAGCATATGTCATTTACAGACAGGAGAGATCGAGTGAATCATTAGACGTGTGTAAAGGCAGTAGGAGAATCCTTAATAGGGAAATCAGGAAGGCAAAAAGGGAACATGAGATACCTTTGGCAAAAACGGTTATAGAGAATCCAAAGTGCTTTTACAGATACATTAAGGACAAAACAGTAACGAAGGATAAAATAAAGTCCCTCAATGAGCAGTAAGGCGGTCTTCGTGCGGAGCCACAGGAGATGGGGGAGATACTAAATATTTGGCGTCAGTGTTTACTGTAGGGAAGAACATGGAAGATATAGGATGTGGGGAAATGGATGATGACAACTCAAAAAATGTCCACGTTACAGTGGAGGAAATGTTGCATGTCTTAGACTGCATAAAAGTTGACAAATCCCCACGACCTGTTCACGTCCAGCGAGATCTTTGGGAAGGTAGGGAAGTGATTGCTGGGCCTCTTAGTGAGATACTTGCATCAACGATCGGCACAAGTGAGGTGCCACAAGCCTGGAGGTTGGCTAACGTGATGCGATTATTTACGAAAGGTGGTAAGAACAAGCTAGGAAATTATAGACCAGTAAACCCTACATTGGTGGGGAGCAAGTTGTTGGAGAGAATCATGCCGGACATGATTTACATATGTTTGGATAGACAAGGACGGATTAATGGTAGTCAGCATGGTTTTGAGCAAGGGAAATCATGTATCACGGACTTGATTGAGGTTATTTTGAAAAGATAACAAGGAGGTTTGATGAGGGAAGAGCGGTGAACGTGACCAATATCATTAGAAATGAGTTCGACAAGTTCCCATGGGAGGATGGTTAGCAAGGGTTCATCTCATGGAATACAATGAGAACTAGCCATTTATTACAGAACTGTCTCGAAAGTAGAAGACAGAGGGAGGTGGTGGAGGGTTGTTTTTCAGACTGAACGTCTGTGACCGGTGGAGAGCCACAAATATCGGTGCGGGGTCCACTACTTTTCTTCATTTGCAGAAATGACTTGGATATGAACATAAAAGGTATATTGGTAATTTTGTAGACGACATCAAAATTGGAGGTATTGTGGACAGCGAAGATGCTTCCCTCAGATGACAAGGGGATCTTGACCAGATGGGCAAATTGGCTGAAGAGTGGCAAATGGAGTTTAATTTAGTTCAATACGAGGTGCTAGTCCAGAACTAGAGGGCATAGTTTTAGGGTGAAAGAGGAATGGTGCAAAAGGAACCTAAGTAGCAACATTTTTCATGCAGAGGGTGGTGTGTGTGTGTATGGAATGAGCTGCCAGAGGTAGTGGTGGAGGTTGGTTCTTTTGCAACATTACAAAGACATCTGGATGGGCATATGAATAGGAAGGGTTGGAGGGATATGGGCCGGGTGCTGGCAGGTGGGCCTACCTTGGTTTGGGATATCTGGTCAGCAGGGGCGAGTTGGACTGAAGGGTCTATTTCCTTGCTGTACATCTCTATGACGTGATGAAAACCAAATCATTGACATAAAAGGACAAAAAGTATTGGATTCAACACTGTTTTATTTGTTTTTAACTGAAATCCTTAGATGTGAATCAATAAACAGCAGATCAAGGATTGCAATATCCTTTACCATATTCCAGACTTCTAAAAAAATTTTCATGCCTGATCACTTACAACAACCGAACAGATTCACTGTCAGGTCTCAAGAGTGGAGCAGGGCAGAAGGACGGGGAAGAAAACTCCAATAGGGTGGGCTCCTGTGCGAAGGAGGAGAGAAAGGACATTCCTCTGAAGGCACAGCTCCAAAGACTTCACCAAATCTCATATAGTTTTCATTCGTGGGACTTGGTTGGTGCTGGCCGGTCTCCCGTCCCTCGTTGCCCCTCTTGTGAAGATTGGGTGGAGGTAAGGGTGAGCTGTTCCTAGAACCTCGACAGACTGTGTCGTGTAGGCAGACCCACAATAAACTATGAAGCAGGGAATTCCAGGACTTTGACTCAGCGACACTGAAGGAATGGTTGCGATCAGCGATACGTCAGTCCTCTTCAACGATGAAAACAAATTGAGGAATACACTGAGATCAAACGGGCACGTAGCAAGCTCTGGGTGTGACACTTCAATGTTCATCACATAAAGAATCTCCACAGGAACACCACTGACTGAGCAGACTGAGAGATAAAAGGCAGAACATTTCGACTACGAAAAGTGATTGGTGGGTCATCAAATGGAAGCATCTTAAGTGAACTGAATCTGAACCACCCTACCTGTCACAGATGGATCTGTCCGCAATGGTATTTCTAGGACAATCTAGCGCACAGGCATGGCAGAGGTACATTCCAACACATCATAACGATGCCTTCTATTGTGTTATGTGGCACTACTGCCGGCAAGGTTTGACGAACCTCTCAAGAATTCAGCAACTCAAAACTGAACATCTATGAGGTAACTGTAGCGCTTCAGCAACAGCAGAACTGTAGCCAACCATTAACATTTCGGTGAGAAATAAGGCTGATGTTCTTCTATCAGCGGATGCATCTAGAATTCTTCACTTCAATGTCTGTTATAGTTTGGCTATTAAGTGCATTTGTAGAGGCTTTCTCTTAAATGAGCAAGGGAATCAAGAGTCACGGGAAAAAGGTGGGAAAGCGAATCTGAGGATTATTAAGTAAGTCTTAGTTTTGTTTTTTTTTGACAGAGCAGAGTTGTTTGGCTGAATCGTCTTCTGCCCCACGTCCTATTGTCTTGGGGTAGAAAATTATGTTTATGTGGTGATGTGCGATCTGTTGCTTCGTTTTCGACTTTTCATTGAGAGGAGGATTCTGAATTCTGTCGTGCGGCAAATCATTTGTGGAGACAGAGGGTGGTGCGTGTATATAATGAGCTGCCAGAGGAAGTGGTGGAGGCTGGTACAATTAATGCATTTAAAAGGCGTCTGGATAGGAACATTAATGGGAAGAGTTTAGAGGGATATATGCCAAATGCTGACAATTGGGCGTAGATTTATTGAGAATATCTTGTCGACATGGATGAAGGGTGTTTTATCCATGTTATAAATGTCGATGATTGTAGCAGATCTTCCAGGAAATGAAGGTTTAAAGGACCAGAGTAATATGAGAAAGATTATAATATAGTCAGGATCAAGCATTTTGGTCTAGAAAGATCGAATACATAAGCAAAACTTTTCTGTGAGACTGGGCTGGGCATTTTCACAGAATGTCTTTGTGCTGTTAATCCTCTTGGCCGCAGGATGATGTGCTGATTCTCCTCAGGGTTCTGTACCTGCCATTGTCACATGTCCTCTCATCATTTCCATTTTTCAAAAAGTGAATGGATCCGTTTAAAAGTGGGATGCTTTTGAAAATCCAGAGACAGTGCATTCTTGACAGAGTGAATGGCAAGGCTGGCAGGTGGAAGGAATGCTGGAAGACTAGAGAAATTGAGGCTCTGGTCAAGAAAAAGAAAGAGGCTTTTGTCAATTATAGACAACTAGGTGTGAGTGAACCCAAAAGGAGTAAAACTGGAATCATAGGATTTCAAGTGGAAACTCAGGAGGCATAACGGGGACATGGGCAAACTTTTTTGAACATGGTTAAGGTGAATCAAAAGAGATTCCACAAATACGTTAAGGACAAAAGAGTGACGAGGGAGAGAAGAGGCGCCTACCCCCTACACTCCCATCCCCCAAAAGGTCAACAAGTCCAAGTGGTATGTGGGGAACTGATAGTGACAGGCGAGATATTAAAAAAAGTGTTCCACATCAATACTTATTGATAAGAAGGAAAAGAAAGCAAAATAACTTGGAGAAATATATAGTCATATGTCGAAAAGGGTCCATTTTACCGAGAAGTAGGTGCTGGACATCTTAAAATGAATAAAGGGGGCTAAAGTCCCAGGACATGATCAGATGAATGACACTAATTTGTCGGAAGTTAGAGAACTGATTATTTTACCCCTTGCTGAGGTATTTGTAACATTGGTCACCACAGGTGAGGCGCTGGAAGATCGGAGATTCGCTAACGTGTTGTCAATACTTAAGAATGTTGGTGAGGCAAAAGCAGGAAAATAGAGACCAGTGAGCCTGATGTCAGTGCTAGGTAAGTTGTTAGAAAGAATGCTTTGGTATAGAATGTACATGTATTTGGATAGACATGGACTAATCAGGAGCAGCCGACGTGGTGTTGTGCATGCGAAATCATGTCTCATGACTTGATTGAATTTTTGAAGAAGTGTCAAACAAGATTGATAAAGGCAGAGCAAGGCATATGGTCCAAATGGACTACAGCAATGTTTTCGATAAGGTACTGCATGGTAGACCGGATATCAACGTTTGATCACATGGAATCCAGGAGGGCGAACTTTTTGTATATACATTGCCTTGACTGTGGCAGATAGGGTGGTGGTGGAAGGTTCTATTTCAGACTGGAGGCCTGAGACAAGCGGAATGCCATATTAACCCTGACTTATCACCACAGGTGCTGCCAGACCTGGAGAGATTAGATTAGTTTAAATGCAGTGTGGGAACAGGCCCTTCAGCCCAACAAGTCCATACCGACCCACTGTAGAGCAACGCACCCACCCCCATTCACCTGCCTTTACCCTGACTAATGCACCTTAAATTACGGGCAATTTAGCACAGTCAATTCACCTAAACTGCACTTTTCTTTGGAATGTGGGAGGAAATTGGGGCATCTGGAAGACACCCACGCAGACACGAAAACTCCAAACAAACAGTTGCCTGAGGTGTGCATTGAACCCAAGTCCCTGGTTCTGTGAGGCATCAGGGCGAACCACCGTGCCACCGTGCCACACAACATTATCTTTCGAGCGGTTTTTGTTTGTGTTGTTGGCAAAGGGGATGAATGAATTAAGGATATCTGGGAAAGAGCAAGTTGGACACAGAAGTGTCCGTTTCCATGCCATACAATTATACATCTTTGTATTTTTATGACTCATTGTTAGTCCTACAGTTCAGATCCTGCAACAGGCACCGTCTTGATTGATTGATTGATTGTCACGTCGACAGAAGTTAACTGAAAGGTTTTTATTAATGAGCAGTACAAATAGAAGACAATAAGCGAGGAAGTACAACTCTAGGAGACATACAGAGAGACACAAAGGTGACATTACATATTTCACACACATTCGGCCAGCACAACGTGTGTGTGTGTGTGTGTGTGTGTGTGTGTGTGTGTGTGTGTGTGTGTGTGTGTGTGTGTGTGTGTGTGTGTGTGTGTGTGTGTGTGTGTATGTAGATATATATATAGATAGATAGATAGATATAGATATGAGAGAGAGAGTGCGTGTGTTCATGTCTCTTTATATTCTGCCTAACTGAAGAGATTGAAGGAGGGGATTACTTCGGTGTGATTGTTCTTTGATGATGTTGGCAGCATTTTCATGGCAGCAAGCCATGTCGATGGTACAAACTGTACCTAGGTTTGAAGACTCCATAGGATTATGAGAATAAAAGCTTTTATTTTACCATCCACTGCCTCGGCCCAGCTGTCACTGTAATCAACTTGTGCAGAAATTATAATCATTGAAAAAAACACGGATATGTTTGTTTCTTTTAAAGTTCGAGTCCATTGTATGTTAGTTCCACTTCATCATCCAGTGCTCCATCGGTCAATTTTCGAAGCAGCTGCTTTTGTAAATCAGGTAGATCATTGAAGAGGGGGTTGAATTTGTGAAAAAGAAAAATGACAGATATGATAACTATAACGTGGGGTCCACACATTTCAAACAAAGAGGCATTTCTCCCACTCGCGTACATGTGAAAATCTCAAGGAGCTGAATTTTCACATTACTAAAGCAAAGGTGGTAGTGGGGAACCATTTTTACATCCTGTCCCATGTGAATCCAGCAACATATCTGAAAGAAAATTCGGCGATAATAAATTTCTTCAAAAGCGAGTTGAATAAGCAGCTATGAGGTAAAGTTCAGGAGAAAAAGAAGAAAGTGGGTGAATGAGTTCAGCTGAGTGAAACCCGCAGAGAACTGCGAATGACAGGACACGCTGAATAGTCACTTGCTCGGCGACGACAATCTTAATGGATTTAGCTTGGGGTTCTGATTTGTTTAACTGGATTAGTTAGGTCCAGTACGAGAACAGCGCAAACGATTAATCCCGAATTCATATTGTAATTTAGCAGTTTCCAACTGTGAATACATTTTTAAACTGATCAGGAAAACGTGAGGACTGCAGATGCTGGAGATGAGATGTGAGAGTGTGGTGCTGGTAAAGCACAGCGGGTCAGGCAGCATGGAGGATCAGGAAAAATCGGCGTGTCGCGCAAACGGCCTTCATCAGAAATCTGATGAAGAGCTTTTGTCCAAACTGTCAATTTTGCAGGTCTTGAGTTGCTGCCTGACCGATTATGCTTTCCCAGCATCACACTCTCGATTTTAAACTGATCAAACACGGCCATTTCGAGTGTTTCATGCTCTAACTAAATCTCAACACCCTGTGTTTTTCATCAACAGGGGATGATGTCACGCATGGTGTAATGTGTTTACTCAAAATTTACCAAATGAAAGAAAAACACTTTATTGTCCCACTGGATGCTCCTGAAAGTATAAAATCAATGCACTGGTTTGGAACATTTCAGAGTTGAACTTGGAAAATTTTCTGCAGTACAAAACAACACAACACTTTCACAGAGAAAATGCATAGTACTGTGCGAGCCGTCAGGAAAATGTTTTATGCGATCCTTACTATAATTGGCATTCCTGGTAAGTGTTTATAATGCTTGAAATTGATTAATCCTGTATATGCTTTGGTTTTTGATGTGCACAGTGACTTCATACAGCATCCGATGGTTATTCTAATACTGACACCATAATATTATTACTGGAACCAAAATTTCATTTTTATCTGAACAATGCTACTTTTTTGCTGAAAGAGCCTGTTTGTTTAATTCTTTCTCCCGCATCGATATGTGATTCTGCGAATGTGTGCGTCTGTGGTGTGTGTGTGTGTGTGTGTGTGTGTGTGTGTGTGTGTGTGTGTGTGTGTGTGTGTGTGTGTGTGTGTGTGTGTGTGTGTGTGTGTGTGTGTGAGTGAGAGAGAGACGGAGGCAGAGAGAGAGAGAGATCTGTCCTGTTATGCTCGAGAAAGGAAAGGGGAAACTCCTGATAGTAGGTATTGCTGGAGAATAGCAATGTTAGATTGGACTGTGCGCTATGCAAAATAGACAACCACATGTCATAGAACTTGCTTTTTGTTACTGAGAGAAATTATGTGTTAGCTTTGCTCTTGTGTGGGTGATTGCATTCAGTTTCACACGTCATTTACTTTGAATCTAATTAGATGCTGTGATTTATTGACAGCACTTTCTCATCTTGATTATTCTTCTTTCTGGTGCACAATTCAAATAGAATCGGATGTAACATGTACTGTTTAAGTAAAGAATGTATTCAAGCCGCAGAGTTAAACAGAGATGATTAACATTTTTAATACACATCGTGGGTACATAACAGGATATAAACTAGATATTTACATTTTCTGAGCCTTAATAAATTTCTCATCACTTACCTCGATATCTCCGTATGGTTCCACGGCCATTTCCCTCGCTTTTCTCATAGTTGCCAATCTCTAATTCTTCCAGCAATTTCCAAGGGAACTCTCATCACTTAGAAGTAAATCAATCTATTTTCTCTTTTGGGTGTTTTATTATTTTGTGTTTAGTGTGTACTGCGGCATGAAGGCAGATTATGGCACTCCACAATTTCTCCACTTTCCGTGTTCAAACCAGATTATCGCTAAAAGGTCTCCCTTGAACATTGCACAAAGTTCCCAAAGTACAGAATAATGGTAACGTCTGTTCCGTGTTCAGCAATTCATATTACCTTCCTGTTATGGAATTATGCATGCACAGGAGAAGTAAACCCATCAATGCATCATCATTGTATGTTCTGCTGCTTTGAAGATCGCAAATCTTCCAGCTCAGTGAGCAAATTTATATCCATCACAGACACGGAAAGAACAATACTGGCCAAGGGACTCAACTACAACCACAGGGACGCCAAGACAGCAGACTTCCTAGCAGCACTCGAATGCACACTCAGAAACAATGGACTGACAGAAGAGACACAACAAACAGTGACACAAAGTATTATAACTCTGATACCAAGTAAAAGACAAACACATAACCTCAACACCAAGGAGAAGGAAGCACTAAAATCTCTAAGAAACGATAGGAACATAATCATACAACTAACAGACAAAGGCAGAATGACGGTCATTCTTGACAGAGCCAAGTACATCCAAAAAGCGCAACAACTACTTGCAGATACCAACATTTACCACCCCACAGCCCACCAATAGGATAAATAACACACTAAGGATCCTACAGTAAAAACGGACAAATGACCAACTTTGGCCTACCTAAAGTGCACAAACCACACATCCCACTCAGACCAAGAGTATCACAACTAGGGACACCATCACACAAACTGGCTGAAGAACTACAGCATAACTTGAAACACCTGGTCAGCGGATCCAGACGCTCTATACAATCAACAGGAATTCTTGGACATCATCAGAAATATACATATAGACAAGGAAGAAACTATGGTCTCATTCGATGCAACGGCACTGTTCATCTATATCGACAAAACCCTAGCCAGAGAAACAGTAGCCAACCTGCTGGACACACAGAACAGGCAACAGGACGATGAATCTATCAACAAAGATGGCAATCTCAAACTACTGGACCTGTGCGTCACAACACACTTCACATTCACCAACCAAATACATGAACAAATCAACGGCACACCCATGGGCTCACCCATCTCTGAACTCATAGCAGAAGCGGTAATGCAAAGATTAGAACAAAGAGTCTTTCCGCAAATTCAGATATATGGATGACACCTTTGTAATCATTAAAAACACAGAAATAGTGAACACAAACCGGATCATCAACGCCACACTCACAGGAATCAGATTCACTCGAGAGTAAGAAAAGGACAACCAACTCCCATTCCTAGACGTGATGATACAGAGAACACCTAACGGAGAATTCCCCACAAAGGTATACAGGAAAGCCACACACACAGACCAAGTGCTGAACTACGAAAGCAACCACCCCAACACACACAAAAGAAGTTGCATCAAGACACTGTTCAAAAGGGCCATACACACTGCAGTACACCAGAACTGCAAAAAGAGGAAGAAGAACACCTCTATATGTATTCACCAAAAACTGATTCCCGCGCAATTTCATCAACAGATGCCTTAGGGAAAGACAACGGAACGAGGACATGCCGCAACCCAAAGGATTATCCACACGACCATACATCAAAAACATTTCTGAATTGACAGCCAGACTACTGCGACCAGTAGGACTCATAACAGCACACAAACGAACAGCCACTCTCGGACAACAACTCACCAGAACGAAGGACCCGATAACCAGCATGAGCAAAACCAATATAGTGTACAAGATCACATGCAAGGACTGCACAAAACACTACATAGGACAAACAGGAAGACGGCTAACGATCCGCATCCATGAACACCAACGAGCCACGAAACAACACGACCAGCTATCCTTAGTAGCCACACACGCAGATGACAAGCAACATGAGTTCAACTGGGACAACACTACTATTATAGGACAAGACAAACAGAGAACAGCCAGGGAATTTCTAGAGGCATGGCACTCATCCACAGATTCAGTCAATAAGCACACCGACCTGGGCCCAATATACCAACCACTGCAACGGTCAGCTGGAACTGACAACCGGAAGCGGCAGAGACAAAACATGATAAATGCCCGAGGAAACATCACAGAAGCGCTTCACAGGAGGTTCCCAAGCACTGAGGATGTCATCTAGACAGGGGACGAAATGTCTGCAACACAAATTCCCAGCTCGGCGAACAGAGCCACAACAACGAGCACCAGAGCTACAAATCTTCTCACAAAATTTTTTATCCATCACAAATTTGTCTCATAGTCCACAATAGGTGTACTGGATGAATGAATAAGCCCACGCTCATAGTGCGTGGCTTCTGATAAAATCTGTTTTGATTACAAGTGTACTGTCCCATCGAACGGATTTTTCCCCAAATTAAATCATTATGTGTCAGTTTCCAGATCAATAGCGACTCGTCCGAGGTGGATGGGCTCAGGTCACACCAGAAAATCCTGAGTGCACGACGATGATCCAATCATCGGAGCAGTTCCTACTTGGAAGACCATTTTTCTTTCCCAGCTTCCTCACTCAACTGTGTTCTCAGGGGGGTAGCACAGCGCCATGTACGCGGGTTTGATTCCAGCCTTGTCTGACTGTCTGTGTGCAGTTTGCACATTCTTCCCGAGTCTGCATGGGTTTCTTCTTGGTGCCTCAATCTCCTCTCATGGTCCAGAGATGTGCAGGTTAGGAGGATTGACCATGTTTACGAGCACCTTATATTGCTACTGTGTGGAGTAAAGGGCCATCAGCTTATCAACTCAACACCAACTCTCGAAGGTAAACCCACCTAGACCCATTCCCAATCTCATTATCCTATATTCATCCCTGACTAATGCATCTAAGGCACACATATGTGATCACTATAGGCAGCTGATCATGGCCAATTCACCCGAACCTGCACATCGTTGTCCTGTGGGAGGAATCCAAAGTGCCCGGAGGTAAACAATACAGACACGGGGAGGATGAGCAAACTACACACAGTCACCCGAGGTGGGATTCAAACCCAGGTCTCTGGTGCTATGTTAACCCCAGAGAACAGACTTGAATGAATAAGATGGAAAAGAAAAATGTTCTGCAACATAGGAAGGGCTCAGATAATTGTATCGTTGTATGTGCTCAAGATTTTCTGTTGTGAATTGACCTGGCACTGATCCTTAATGTCCAGGGATGTGCACGTTCGGTGAAAGTCCCATGGGAAATGTGAGATTAATGGATAGGCAGGGAAGACTCTCGTGTGTTTACAGGGATGGGGGCTCTGGATATCATATTCTTCCGAGGGTCAGTTTATCCTTGATGAGCTGAGCAGCCTCCAAAGCTATTCAATGATTCTTTCGACATAAAAATATTCAGACCTTCATACCACTATATTCGTCGAAATCACGAGTTCAAAGTATGAAAGAAATTTAATGCAGCCACAATTACGTGCCTTAGCTTAGTTATGGTGTAAATTGTGAAAAGGGCGTATTTACATGTTTTTAACCAAATCTCAGTGCTTACTATCTCCACACAAATATAAACAAAATTGAGACCCTTCAGCCTATTTCCTCTTACAGCAAATCTCCTGGCAATTGTGATCCTATCCCGGGGAAAGTGTGGAATCTCCAACTGCACCACTCGTTACATGGTGGCCATGGCAATGGCGGATCTACTGACGATTATCACTGAGGTATTTCTTCTCCGAATCAATAACTATTATTTCCCGATGCCTCTCCTGCAACACACTACTGCATGTAAAGTTATCTACCTCCTAGCTCGATTAGCAATGGATTGTTCAGTCTGGTTCACTGTCGCCTTCACTTTTGATCGATTTATTGCAATTTGTTGCGCGAGGCTTAAAATTAAATATTGCACCAGGAAAACTGCAACAGGAGTTCTTGCAACAATCAGTGTATTTTTCAGTTTAAAAAACATACCAATTTACTTTCGATTTAAGCCTGCTCGAATAATTAACAATGTGCCTGTGTATTGTTCCAACAAACAAAGCTATTTCACTGACCCGAGATGGAATGCATTTAGAAGGATTGATAAGGTTTTAACGCCATTATTACCGTTTGGTTTAATTCTGTTGCTCAATGCTCTGACGGTCAGGCATATATTAGTTGCTAGTCGAGTCCGTAAGGGACTGAAGGGTCATAGCAAGGGACAGAATGATCCAGAGATACAGAACAGACGGAATTCTGTGATTTTACTCCTCACCATATCGGGCAGTTTTATATTGTTGTGGTTTCCGTATATTTTGTTCATTTTTAATGTTAATGATCTCCTCGATAGCAATTCTGCATATATATTTAATAAAGTTGGCTATATGTTGAGAAATTTAACTTGCAGCACAAACACATTAATTTATATTGCAACACAGTCCAAGTTCAGAGAACAGTTGAAGATCACGGTGAAGTATCCCGTTACATTAATTATGAAACTAACTTCAAAAGTCAAAAAACACCCAGTGCCTCTGAAATAGTGACATGCAAATGGAAAGGGTGGATTGGCAGAACATCGCTGGGAAAGAAAACTGAGAAGCAAGACATAGTTAGGTATCGTGACCAATCCACATTGAGGAACAGAGGAACTAAGAAAGAACAGCGGCACCAGGTCAAATAGAAACCTCCTGCAGGCCTGATGGAAATGAGCAGGCGTAACCCAAATCCACAAAAAGCAGACAGGCAAATCCTGTATGAAATTGTATCGCTAATGGCAAAAGAGCAGGAAAACTTTCACATCCCAGAGAAAAGAGGACACGGCCGAGAGATAACACCCGTTCTGCAAACTCGGCTGTAATGTGTATATGAGGAAACAAAATGATGTGTTAAGCTTGTGTGCTGCAGGATACTATTCCTTACTTGGCGATCAATAAAATCATTTTCTGTCAGACCGGGCTAAATTATTCAACAAAGAAAGGATCAACTAGGTGTTGAACTTTATTCATCATATTATTGCCATTGAAACAGGAGCAGATTAGATGCCATGGTTTCTGTGGTGAGGAACTCATCCCCACTCTAGAAAATGTGTGTCCACCGTCTTGAAGGCAGACGTCTGAAATATAATGAAACACTTGAAGGTTTATTCGGATTGGTGCAGATCGAAAATACGTGAGATTCTCAACCAATGCAGCAGGTATTTCCCTGGTAAACCTTTTCTTAATCAAGTCCAATTTTCGCATCACAGCCGGATTCTGCCCCGAGACACATAAATTTAAGTAGTCCAGTTAAACATTCAGCTCCTGATAAAACAGTTATCTATCTATCTCTGGAAACCCTTCAGCTGAATACCGCCCTCGGTATTGTCTTCAATTCTTTTGATTACTGAGGGGTTGGGGGGTTTGGGAAAGCTAATGCATCGAGTAATTCATTCCAATCTTACTTATATAGGTTTGAATAATGGTATCTGAGAATTGGTTGAGAGTGAGAATTTTGCTCCATGGGGGAGGAAGTGATTCACTTGGCATTTCTTCCAAATGGTAAAGCGTGCTGAGCAGATAGTTCAGTGCAGGATTCCAGTTCCCCAACCCGAACTCACCCCAAAGTACCACGTGCTGGTGGGTTGCTGAGAGAGGACGTTTCAGCAATTGCACAAGTTGTTGGAGAAATCGTCAAAACGTGAAAAGGGTCCAGGAGTGTTTTTGTTTTTTGTGCACTGGGTCTTGTCCGAGTGCGTGCTGGGTCTCTGCAGTATTAACGCATGAAACAGATTGCAGAGATTGGCATACCGAAATGGAATCTACAAAGACAGCAAAGATAATACGAAAACATTTATTTCTGAATGATCGTAGTATCAAGTGTGGAAACGCCATTGAACTCAGAGATCCAGTGCTGATGCTCTGAGGATGTATCTTCAAACAACACCATTGTTAGATGCAGCTGTTTCCCTGAGGCTCCCTTTTCCATGAATATAACACAAAATCTGCTTAGATATTTCATCATTTAGACATTTTCTCATTCTACTGTATTTTCTTTTATATCATTCCAGAGCCATGTACAAGCTTTAGTATCTGTGAAACCAGTGGACTCTCCATCAGTTTTTATTACTATTTGTCATTGGGTTATTTCAGATAACGTTAAGCCTGTTTTGAGGAACCTGACAGAAATCTTGCTTCAGCATTTTTTTTATAGCGATGCTCGAAATTTCCAGTAATGGAATGAGTGAAGAAAATCGTGTATTACTGCTCATCTAAGCAATTTTCACAATAAATGGCAAATAAAGGTATAAGCTATGCACAAATTACTCATTGTCCTTCTTCTATTGTATTGCATTTAAATGTAAATTTCACCAACTGTGTTACAGTCCTTAACTATGGTCAATTATTGTCCTCACTATCTTGAATGATGACGCTTATATATTTGTAAACGATGCATGCAAATGAATTGTGATGATCTTGGACAGGTCCTCGAGGGAATAACAAAAGTGGAGGCGCGCTCTAGAAACATGTCGTTCACAGAAATGCCAGTTTTAATATCGTTTGATTGTCGTTTCCTACTTGATTGAACAATTTATACAGAAATAGTAATTCAGTCTCCACTTCAATGATTTTTGATTTAGGTTTGTGCAAAGTGTCCCTGTATTTGATACACTGTCAATCTCCAACTATGTAAGAGAACGTTGAATTACTTTTGCATTACCCAGTGTCTGAACTTTTTATGACAAAGAACCTTTCATTTGCTGCCCCACCTCTCACTGTCAGATTCCTGAATTTCTGGGAATGTGGAACGTTGTTTCGGGGCATACATTGAAAGTGGGATTTATTCTTCGTCTGAACTTTGCTGTCTGTCAGTGTGAATTGCAACGTTTTATTTAGAATCTCTGGTTTTGTGCATGTAAGTGAGATACACTCTGCACTGAAGCCCTGCTCAACATTGAATGCCCACCCACATTTGCTGAACACCTCCAAACTGTGTACAAGCCTAAGCCCAACCTTCCCGTAGCCCAGTCGTTTTCACACAGCGTGTTGCTTGCAAGCCTGTTTGTCTGTCCTCGGTATTCTATCATACTCCAGTGAATGAGAGCGCAAGCTGGAGAAGCAACGCCTCATCTTCAAAGTAGGCATGTTCACAAACTTCTGGACTCATGTTGAGTTCAGCATCTTCAGATTATGAGCTCATTCCTTCATTTTCTTCCAGCTTTGCTTTTTTACCTTTTTATCATGCCCTGTACACTCATGCCTGCAACACTGGGATGGTCTACTCTTGCTAGTTTGGGAGATAGAAACACAGTTGTTCTAAAATCTACACAGTCTGATCACTAAATCTGAGTTGTCATGATTCTTTCTTAGCCGCAGCAGTCCAACCATCGCCCCAGCAATGTTGCATAAATGCTGCTCGCGCCACACATCAACATCTAAACTCAAAACTTGAGTTTCCCCGCTCTCTATGGATACAGTCGTTGACCCACTCTGGTCTCCAATATTTTGTTGTTTTCAGTTTCCCATTCGACAGAACCAATTCTCAAAACCACGCCCCCTACAACTATGTCCCGCCCAGCACCCAAAAACATGCCCCGAAACTTTGAGTCCCGCCCAGCAAACCCCAAATTCCACCCACAAACACTGTGACACGCCCAGCACACCCCCCACACTGTGCCACGCCCAGTACAACATATACTCCGCTCTGAAACGCTGTGCCACGCCCACCAAACCCAAACCCCTCCCTAAGCACTGTGCACCGCCTGGCACAGTGCAATCACCGCTGCCAAACACAATTCTCCAACAAGCACACTCGCAATCCCCGCTCCCAAAAACAGCACCGCTCATCACACAAGCACCACCAAATATAATTTCCCACGCAGTGCACCCCGGTACTTCCCCAAATACCATGGACTGCCCAGCGCTCCCCAGACACCGCTCCCATACACTCTACACTGTCCAGATCACATATGACTCTCCCCAACTGTAATTCCATCCCTGTTCCACCCCAAACCCGTCCCTACCACAACACACAGAACGTAAATTCAAAGCCGCCATTATTCCAAACTCCACCTCCACTATCCAATTTCTCCTCCTTCCCTCCCAAGGACCAGGTCGTTCGCTTTCTCTCTGTCTTTTGAGTTTTGCGGTGTTTTTTTTTTGTTGGAAGATTGCAGTTAGGGAACAAATATGATTCACTCTCCTTTGTAGTGCTGGAGTGGAAGGGAAGGTTTGTCAGAGAGGCCTCGATTAATTTCTTAAAATTTGTTTCCATTAAACACTAGGCCTGATGGTTTTGGACCATGTTTGACATCAACGAATTCTTGGCCCTAAGTTCTCGGACCCGGACTTCAAACCTTCAACATGTCAGTTCAACCAATTGGGTGGTGATGTAGACACTGGCATGGCCTCCCGGTGTATCATGCCGAGGATGGGCAAAAGGACCTTTGGGGCTGCCCATTGCCCCGTCCTTGCTGGAGACCACCGTAGCTAACACACAGCCTCGGTGCCATCCAAGCCAAGGAGGCTGGTGATGGTGAGCTTTAGCTGCTGGTGGAGATGGTGCCAGATCTCATTCAGTTATTACTGCTCACCCACGATATTGTGCAGGATGCACCGTGCTGATAGAGGTGACAGGCAGACTCCCAATACTCCATGTTGTTGCCAGGAGTGGGCGAGTTCCTGGAGGTGACCATTCTGGAATCTTTGGAGGGTAATCGTGGAAACAGACAGTCGGGGCTGGCGAGGCTGCAGTCAGCCGTGGTTCAGTAATGACCCACAACACCAATTGGGCCACATTGAGACCTCAGTCAAATGCACAGCCAATTGGTGCAGCAAATCTAAAACAGAGGCAGAACCGAGATTTCCTTGCACTGCGCAGCAAGATTGGTCCTTCACTCTGATTGGCTCGCCCGCACTCGGACCAGTATGCAGCCTAGTCCTATATGCCTCTGTATTCATCCACTATTGGGAATAAAATTGGCTAATTGGCTATTCCAGCTCTAGGCCCGCGATGCATCCTGTGCCGATATTTCTCTGCTTTGCGAAGATATTAGCTAATTGGCTAACAATAGCACGAGATCTAAGTTGCATCCGAGACCTGCATCAGGGCCATGGTGTGAGGGTGATGTGCATCATTTCGTCCCAAGAATCAATCAGCACTCTCTATCCCTGATTTGTGGAGTTGAGCTAAAGCTAGATCAAATGTAAGTAACAGCACCAGGATCAGGATCTTAGGCCTAAACCTCCCCACGCTTTGTTCTCAATTTAACCCCACATCATTGAGTGCGAGATCGATTTTGGAAAGGGCCCGAGAATGGAGCCTAGGACTCTCCTGCTCTGTGTGCACATGTGTCTCGCTGTGAGTGTGAAGGTCCTAAGTTTCACAGCATTCTGTAACGTTAATTCCCAAAGATGCTGCGCAGGCTTACGTTTCCCTACATTGTGGGTCTTGGTCAGTCCCGGAATGAAAAGTCAGGATAACTGGCAGATGAGGCATACTGGTCTGATTCACCTGGCTTATTTCAAAACAGAAGGCCAGCATGATCATTTACATCAATTACTGGGTGTTAACTGTCTCTGGTGAGGAAAGAGATTGGTATTGTCGGCAGTACTAGGTCAAGATGGAACCTGGAACCTTCCTCCACTGGACGTCCATACATGTGGGGGGTCTCAGTCCCATAGATTCCATGAAAGACCAACAAACATGAGCATGAGACGGGGCCTGCATCTTAATCTACCTATCTGGATCTTCAAAAGACCACATTGGGTGAAATTGTTAAATTCAGTGCTCGGCTGAAAATGGAGCCTGAGGACTAGACTTCCCTGCAAGAGGCACGAACCGCCCCACAAGGAGTGAAATTGTTAAAATCAAGTCTCGATCTTGGATCGAGAAATGGCATGCCTCTGCAGTGCATTATAAGGTATGTCGAGGAGAAGAATTTAGTTCCTGGTGAATAAACAATTCCAGGTGTAATATAAACACTCAAGATAATATTCAAATAAATAGGGGCAGTGCAAGTTTAATTGTTCAGGAATAGGAAATGTAGAATCTCAAATTTGGATGTATCCTGCAGGCCTCCCAACGACCAGCAGGCGAGAGAACATGCCGACAGATCTTGGAAATATGAAATAACAAGGTTGTTGTGGTGGGTGGTTTTACCTCACCTGACATGTTAGGAACTTGTTTGGGCAGAATTTGTGATGACCGATCCGCAGGAAATCTTGATACAATAGATAACCTGTCCAACCAGGGAAGGGACCTGAGTTTAGGAACTGAGCCAGGCCAGATATGTGAAGTATCAGTGTGGGAGAATTTTGGGAGAAGTGTCCATAATAATATGACTTTATGCTTTCGGCGAAGTGGCTGAGTGCTTAAGGCGATGAGTTGCTAACCTCTTGTGCTCTGCACGCGCGGCTTTGAATCCCATCTTCGTCGGTGTTCTAGTATGTGGAAAGGCAAGGAGTGATTAGGGATAGTCACCGTGGCTTTGTGCATGGGAGCTCATGTCTCACAAACTTGATTGAGTTTTTTGAAGAAGTAACAAAGAGAATTGATGAGGGCAGGGCAGTAGATGTGACCTATATGGACTTCAGTAGGGCGTTCGACAATGTTCACCAAAGGAGACTGATTAGCAACATTCGATTTCATGCAATACAGGGAGAACCAGCCATTTGGATTCAGAGCTGGCTCAAAGGTAGAAGACAGAGGGTGGTGGAGGATTATTTTTCAGACTATAGGCGTGTGACCAATGGAGTTCCACTGGATCGGTGCTGTGTTCTTTACTTTTTGTCATTTACATAATTGATTTGGATGCGAGAATAAGAGGTACAGTTAGTAAGTTTGCAGATGACACCAAAACTTGTGGTGTAGTGGACAGCGAAGACTGTTATCTCAGATTACAACAGGATCTGTACCAGATGGATCAATGGGATGAGGAGTGGCAGATGGAGTTTAATTCAGATAAATGTGAGGCGCTGCATTTTAGGAAAGCAAATCTTAGCAGGACTTATACACTTCATGATAAAGTTCACGGGAGTGTCGCTGAACAAAGTGACCTTGGAGTGCAGGTTCATAGCTCCTTGAAATTGGAGTAACAGGAAGAAAGGACAGTGAAGAAGGCATTTGGTATGCTTTCATTTATTGGGCAGAGGAACGAGTACAGGAGTTGGGAGGTCATGTTGTGGCTGTACAGGACATTGGTTAGGTCACTCTTGGAAGATTGTGTGTAATTCTGGTCTCCTTCGTATCGGAAAATTTTGTGAAACTTGGAAGGGTTCAGAAACGACTAACAAGAATGTTGCCAGCGTTGTAGGGTTTGAGCTAGATGAAGAGGCTGAACAGGTTAGGGCTGTTTTCCCTGGATTGTCAGAGGCTGAGGGGTGACCTTATAGATGTTTGCAAAATTATGAGGGGCTTAGATTGGATAAATAGGCAAAGTCTTTTCGCTGGGGTCGGAAAATCCAGGATTAGAGGGCAATAGGTTTCAGGTGAGAGGGGAAGATATAAATGAGACCTAATAGGCAACCTTTTTACACAGAATGTGGTACCTGTATGGAATGAGCTGCCAGAGGAAGTGGTGGAGGCTGGTACAATTACAGCAGTTAAGGACATTTGGATCGGTATTTGAAAGGGAAGGGTTTGGAGGAATATGGGCTGGGTGCTGACAGGTGGTTCTAGATTAGGTTGGAAGATCTGGTCGATTTGGACGTGTTGGACCGAAGGATCTGCTTTCATGGTGTACATTTCCATGACTCTTAGATGTTCACGGATAGCGATAACAGCAGTACGCTTGATATGAGTAAAGGCGAACTATAGAAATATTAGGCAGGAACTGGAAATTTTTGATTGGAGGCAGGTATTTTAGGGTAAAACTCCATCGGACACATGGGATTATTTTAAAATGCATTTAACAAGATTTCAGGAGTGGCACATTCCTGGGAGAATGAGGGATATTTTTGGCAAGTTACATGAACCTCCGATGACCAGGGATGTTAAGACCTTCGACAGGAAGAGAAAGGAAGCAGATGTAAGGTCGAGGACGATGGAAACTAATGAAGCCAATGAAATATGTAAGGAAAGTGGGAAAGAACATAAACAAGGAATTAGATGGACTAAAAGGGGTCATGTAAGGTCGGGAACAAACAGGATGAAGGATAATTCAGTGTTTTTTCTTTAAATATGTGTGAAAAGCAAGAATATCGCCAGAGAAAGAGGTGGCCAACTCAAGGAACGAGACGAATATTTGTCTCAATATTCAGCAAAGAGAATAAATTGGTGGAGGATGATCTCAGGGACAAGAGTGTCACGGTGAGTTAGGTACATTGTCCTTTCCATCCTCTGTGACCGGGAGTCAGAGTGCAGGTGTGAATGGTGAAGTAGAAAGAGAGACAGATGGCCAAGGTGGGATTGCTGTAGACAGATCACTTTATTCAATCAGGGTCTGTTGAAATGTCACTGAAAGATTTCGTCATGAATGACCTATCTTGGAGAGAATGTGGAAAGTAAAGAATGAAAAATTGTTTTTCAGGATAGCTAATGGTCTGCAAAGTATGACGTTGTTGTTGCTCAAGGAATAGAGACTGTGAAATAGAGATAGAGAGAAATATAGACAGAACATGTGAGAGACAGAAAGGATTGAGAGCCGCTGTGTAAGAGGGCAGTGAGATAGCAGTGACAAATCATAAGACGGTGAGTGAAAGGGGGCAGAGAAATAAAAACTGCCATTGGGAGAGAAAGAGAGAAGGTCAGTGAGAAAAGGGAAGAAGGAATGTGACAGAGATCAAGACAGACTGAGCGAGATGGAGGGATAAAAATTGAGACTCTGAGTGATTGAAACGGATCAGAGATAGAGCGAGAGAGATCATAAAGCTATGTGTCCACAGCTCCTGATGTGCCATGTGTGATTAGCTTTGTGATGCGACAGTCAAGGATTAGCTGAAGTTTACACCTCATTTCACCTGTACGCCCTCCACTAGTCTGGCACATCTTAGCCAAAGAGGAATGGGTATGGACAGACACAGCCTGAGCACCTGGACTCCAGCCCAGGTCACCTCGAGCCAGGAAATGGCAGCGGAGGGAATCTTGACAGTTCTGATCCATGTCAGAACAACACTGTTGTTCTCAGAGGGAGACAGAGAGAGACCTGAGACAGAAAGACAGCTGTGGAAAGAGAGAGATAAAGAGAGGTTGACAGATAGATATAGATGACTGAAGCAGATCGATCAGTCCAACCAGTCTATGCCAAACATAATCCCAGACTAAACTAGTCCCACTTGCCTGCTCCTGTCCCATATTCCTCCAAACATTTCTTGTTCATATCGCCATCGAAATGTCTTCTAAATGTTGTTATTGTACCCAAATCAACCACTTCATTGGGAAGTTCAATCAAGATGTGAACCTCCCTCTGTGTAAGAAAATTATTTCTGATGTCTGCTTTCAATTTCTCTCCTCAAAAATGTGCCCCCAGTCTGAAAATTCTCCACCTTAACGAAAAGACAACCACCATCAACATGATCTATGCCTCTTGTTGTTTTAGAAACTTAGGTTAAGTCACCCCTCTCAACCTCCTATGCTCTGGTGACAGAAGTCCAAGCTTATCCTGATGATTCAAGCGTTCCATACCCAGCACAATCCTAGTAAATCAGTTCTGAATCCCCTTCACATTGCTAACATCCCTCCTGTAACTGGGCGACCAGAACAGGAAACGGTATTCCAAAAGAGGCCTCACCAATATTCTGTACAATCTCAACATAATATCCCAACTCTTCAACAGAAAGAACTAACCAATAAAAACAAGCGTCCGAAACAGCTTTTTAAACCATCCTGTCCATCTGTGACACAGACCTTAATGAACAATGAACGTGAATTTATCGATTTCTCTGTTCTGCAACACTTCCTAAAGTCCCAGTATTAACTGTGCAAGACGTACCCTTGCTTTTTGTCTGAAAATACAATAGATCATATTTATCGAGAGAGAGAATCTGTGGGAGAGATCAAGACAGCAGAGAACGAGAGATAGAAATTGCGCAAGAGAAAGAGAGAGTCAAGAGACTTGGCAATTGAGAGACAGAAAGGGAAATAGAAAACTCAGAGGGAGTGAGAGACAAACACAGATTACATCAGTTGTGTTTTGCTGTTGCCTGTCAGGGAGTGTGATGATCCACTTGCCTGGATGGCTCCAGCTCCAACAACACTTAAAATTGACAGTGACCAGGCCTGCTTAATTGGTAACACATCCACACCCTCTACCATGGACATTCAGAAACAGAAGTGGGGACTATCTACAAAACGTACTGCAGAAAGTCACCAACGATCCTCAGACAGTTGCTTCCAAATTCATGACCTCTTCCATCTGGAAGGATAAGAACAGCAGATGCATGTGAGCCCCTCCCCCTGCAAGTTCCCCTCCAAGCTAGTCATCACCCTGGAAATATATCAGCCATTCCTTCAGCGTCACTGGGTTAAAGTACTGGTATTCCCTCCCCAAGGGCATTGTGGGTTAACCCACAGCACACGGACTGCAGCAGTTCAAGCAGCTCACCCCACATTCTCAGGAGCAACAAGGAACCGGAAAAATATTCCCGCTGAGTCTGCCACGTCCATGTACAATGAGAGAATAGAAGAGATTGAGGCTAAGAGGCATTAGATTTAAAAGAATGATGAGGAGTAATTATTCCTTCAACTGGTTTTGAAACAATGGAATTCATTTCTCACAGTGTGTTAGATGTCAGTTCATTCATTAAATTGAAAAAAGGACACAGACAGAATGTTAATTACTAACGAATTGACAAGTGGAGTTAAGGCTGAGGTGTGATCAGGCACGGTCGTATTAAAGGGTGGGTCAGGCTTGAATTGCAGACGCTTGCTACTCAATCTCAAGTTTCTTCCGTAGTGTGTCGGTGAGTTCCTTTCAGCATTAGCAGCAGAGTGCGCAATGGGGAGAGATAGAGAGATGGAGAACTCGGATAACGCGACTCTGTGTGTAGTTTGCACATTCGCCCCTTGGCTACGTGGGTTTCCTCAGTGTGCTCCCGTTACTTCACAAAATTCAAAAATGTGCAGGCTAGTTGAATTGGCCATGCTAAATTGCCTGTAGTGTTAGGTGAAGAGGTAAATGTAGGGGAATGGTTCTTGTGGATTGCGCTTCGGCAGGTCGGACTGGACTTGTTGGGCCAAAGGGCCTGTTTGCACACTGTAAGTAATCTAAGTAATTGCTCAAAGATTAATCCTGGGTTGCCCCGTACACGAGGAAGTGCTTGGATGAGTTTTGAGTTGTGAAGCAGTAATCTGTTTGAGCGACAGTGCGAGGGACAGAAACACATTCAAAAAGGCACCATGAATTATATTGTACGTATACAGGAACCAATCGAACAGACATAAAGAACAAAAATGCACCTCCCTATTTGATTAAAATATGCTCCCCAATACTAACTCCAGGATTAAACTCAGATTAATGTCTCAACAAAAATAAAGATTGGATTCCACATCTGGCTTGGCTCAGTGGTCAGCACTGCTACCTCACAGCACCAGAGACCTGGGTTCAATTCCAACCTCAGGCGACTGTCTGTGTGGAGTGTGCATGTTCTCCTCATGTCTGCGTGGGTTTCCTCCCACAGTTCAACGATGTGCAGGTCAGGTGCATTGGCCATTATAAGTTGTCCATAGTATTCGGTGCCTTAGTCAGAGGGAATTGAATCTGGGTGGGTTACTCTTCAGAGGGTCAGGGTGGACTTTTTGGACTGAAAGGACTGTTTCCACATGGGAGTGAATCCAGTCTGAAAGAAAAAAACCTGAGCATCCATCACCTTCAAACGAGATTGCTCCTCGATTCATTGATCTGGATGATTGTACACAGAGGGTTAGCAGGTTGCAAAGTCCCAGTTATACAAAGGAATAATGTGGATGCGCTGGGGTGGACAACCTCAATAAATTATTTTAGTTACAAACAAAGAAATAGATTCATTTAGCTAAACATCAGAATTGCGCTTGCGCAGGAGGTGGTTTGCGCCGTCCATTGATTAGCATCACTGTTGGCCAATGGGAATCCATAGAGGACAGAAGTAAGATGGGCCGCCAGTCAATCAGCGCTTCCCTATTCTCTGAATGTGGAAGTTGGACAATGAATCTGCTGATTGGTGCACAGAGAAGGTGCTGCTTCTCTTCGTCTGTCACTGAATGAAGATGGAGCTTCAACAAGACTGAACCATCCTCCTGTGGGAAATCATCTGGGAACATTTTATTGTTTTTCTGTTCTTTTCTCATTTGGGGTTAAACTGCTGACTTGCAAGAATTGCACGTTTGGAAAGTGAATCCAAGGAAGGGAATATTATCTATAAAGTGATGTCCATGCCTCCCGCTCTGTAAAAGACAGTGACATTGGTTACTGTTCTGAGGAGGGGTCACTCGACCGGAAACTTTAAACTTTGATTTTTCTCCACTCGTATTGCCAGACTGGCCAAGCTTTTCGAGGAATGCCTGCGTGTGTTTGTGACATCCTTTACTCAGTCAGTTTGGGGCACTCGTTTGTCTGGCTAGCAAAATTCTGTCATTTCATAATGTTTGTAATTAAAAAGGGTGATTTCCAGGCAAGAGCTGACAATGTGATGACGCATTAAATTAATATCAGGTTGAACTATGCCTTTTTTTTGTCATACTGAACATATTTAGAAATACCATGCGAATATAACATCCACCAGGAGAAAGTGAGGATAGCAAATGGTGGAGGTCAGAGTCAAGAGTGTGGTGCTGGAAAAGCACAGCTGGTCCGAGGAGTGGAGAAACCACGTGTTGCTTCAGGACGTGGCTGAAAGATTTGTGGCTGAATACTTCAACTCCCCCTCCCACTCATTTGAGGACTTGCATGGGGGCGGCGAGAAGGGGTGGCGTGGGGGGACCCAGGGAGATTCTGAGGAAAGAGATCAATCTAAGGCTGGTGTAGTTGAGAAAGGAAGGAAGTCAAACATTCAGAGCAGGAAGGAATCAAACAGAGAACAAGATAGAACTGATACATTAAACTGTACTTACTTCAATGCAAGAGCCCGAAGTGAGAAGGCAGATGAAATCAGCACACGATGAGGAATATAGCACTGGGATAACATATCCATTACAGAAAAGTGTCTCGGGAGTGTATAGGACTGGAAGCTTGATGTTCCAGGATACAAATGCTGGAGGAAGGATGGGAAGGGGGTCAAGACAGCTGCAGGGTGGCGGGTCGTGGCGGGGGGGGGGGGGTGGTGGTGTGGGAAGCGTAGCAATATTTATAAGGGATAGTATTATTTGCTGTACTTAGGAATACAGCCAGGGGCATTATTGACGTGGAACTGAGAACTAAGAAAGGGATGATCACCTTATTGGGATTGCAATATAGACCCGCCAATAGTCAGTGGAAAATTCAGAAACAAATTTGTAAGGAAAATTCGCTTTTCTGTCTGAATAATAGGATGGTTATGGTAGTGAATTTTAACTTTACAAACATAGACTGACACTGCCATAGTGGTAAGGGTTCTGCTTGAGAGGAATTTGTTACGTGTGTACAAGAAAACTTTTTGATTCAGTATGTGGCTGTTCGCACGAGAGAAGCAGCAAAACCTGACCTATTCTTGAGAAATTAGGCACAACATGACTGAGGTGTCATTGGGGAAGCACTTTGAGGCTAGCTACCATAATTCCATTAGTTATAAAATAGTTAATGAAAAGGTTAGACAGGATCTGAAAGCTGAAGGCCTAAATTGGAGGAAAGGAAACTTTGATGGTGTTAGGCAAGAACTTTGAAAAGCCGATTGGGAGGTGGGGTGGGGCATCGTAGATGTTCACAAGTAAAGGGGACAGCTGGAAAATTGGAAGCTTTCAGAAATGATGATTTGGAGATGCCGCTGTTGGACTGGGATGTTCTCAGAAATGAGATATCGAGAGTCCAGTGGCAGTATATTCCTATTAGGTTGAAAGAAAAAGGAGGCAGGTGCAGGGAATGGTCGATGACGAGAGAAATAGCTTTGGCAAATAAGAGTAAGGAGAGTCCAGAACGTTTAATGAACACATTAAGGCCAAAAGGGTAACTATGGAGAGAATAGGGCTCTTCAAATATCAGCAAGGCAGTCATCGTTTGGAGCCGCAGGAGATGGGGAGACATGAAACGCACATTTTGCATCAACGTTCACTATGGAGAAAGTCATGGATGATATAGAATGTGGGGAAATAGATGGTATCATCTTGAAAAATGCCCATATTGCAGAGGAGGAGGTCCTGGATGTCTTGAAATGCATAAAGGTGGATTGGTCACCAGGAACTTATTAGGTGTACCCGACAAATCTGGGAAGATAAGGATATGATTACTGAGCCCCTTGCTGAGATATTTGCATCATCGATAGTCACAGCTGAGGTGCCGGAAGACCAGAGGTTGACTAACGTGGTGCCACTGTTTAAGCAAGGTGGTGGGGAAAAGCCAGAGAACCTTAGAACAGTGAGTTTGGCATCAGTGATTGACACAGGATTTACATGTATTGGAAAAGCAAGGACTGGTTATGGATAGTCAGCATGGGTTTGTGCGTGGGAAATCATGTCTCACAAACATAATTGAGGTTTTTGAAGAAGTAACAAAGAGGATCGATGTCGCAGTGCATTGGACGTGATCTGTCTGAACTTCAGTCAGGCGTTCGACAAGGTTCCCCATGGGAGATTAGTGAGCAAGGTTAGACCTCATGGCATATATGGAGAGCTCGTCATTTGGACACAGAACTGGTTCGAAGACGGTGGTGGTGGAGGGTTGCTTTTCAGACTCGAGGTATCGTGACCAAAGAAGTTACATAAGGATCAGTGCAGGAACAACTACTTTTCATTATTGTATACATTCTTTGGATGTGAAGATGGGAGTTGTAATTAGTAAGCTGACATCAAAATTGGAGGTGTAGTGGAAAGCGAAGACGCTTACCTGAGAGTACAACAGGATCTTGATGAGCTGAGCCAATGTGTTGAGGATTGACAAGTTGAGTTTAATTCAGATAAGTAAGAGGTGCTGCATTTTGGGAAAGCAAATCAGAGCAACAGTTGTACACTTAATGGTAAGTTCCTAGGGAGTGTTGCTGAACAAAGAGGACTTGGAGTGCAGGTTCACAGCTCCTAATAAGTAGAGCGACTGGGCTTGTATATCCTTGAGTTTAGAAGACTGAGAGGGGATCTGATTGAGACATATAAGATTATTAAAAGATAGGACACTCTGGCAGCAGGAAACATATTTCCGCTGATGTTGAGTGCCGAACCAGAGGACACAGCTCAAAAAAAGGGGTAGACCTGGAAGAAGATACTAATTAGGAATGATCAGCCACGATCATATTGAATGGTGATGCAGGCTCGAAGGGCTGAATGGCCCACTCCTTCACCTATTGTCTATTGTCTGTTGTCTATAGAGCCGCAGGTAGACCGGGTAGTGAAAAGGTCTTTCCTTTATTGGTCAAAGCATTGAGTATTGGAGTTGGGAGGTCATGTTGTGGCTGTACAGGATATTGGTTAGGCAAAGATCGGAATATTGCATGCAATTTTTGTCATCTTCCCATCGGAAAGATGTTGTGAAAATTGAAAGGTTTCAGAAAAGATTAACAAGGATGTGCCAAGGTTGGAGGGTTTGAGCAATGGGGAGTGGATCAACAGATTGCGGCTTTTTTTTCCTGGAAATTCGGAGGCTGAGTGGTGAACTTGTAATGGATTATAAAATCACCAGGGGCATGGAGAGGATAGACAAGGGGTGAGGATAGGGAGTCCAGAACTAGAGGGCATAGCTTAAGGCTGAGAGTGGAAAGACATAAATGTAACCGAAGGGGCAATTTTTCACACAGACGGTGGTGTGCATATGGAATGACCTGTCAGAGGAAGTGGTAGACCCTTGTACAGTTGCAGCATTTAAAAGGCATCTGGATGTGCACATGAATCGGAAAGGTTTACAGGGACATGGGCCGCGTGCAGGCAAATGGGAGTTGATTCGGTTAGAATATCAGGTCAGCATGGATGAGATGGACCGAAAGGTTTGTTTTCATGCTGTACATCAGAACGACTCTAAAACAAGGATTCGACCATGCAGTATAAAGGGGGCCGTTCGGCCCATGCCGTACGCACTGACAGCAAATAGAAATCTACTAATTCTGTGGAGTATGCATCACCTTGAAAATATTTTCTTTTGAAGTTTTATCTTGCACTGAGGTAGTGATGACTTTTCAATCAATTTTTTCAGGATAATAGAAAGGAGGGACTTGGAGAAAGAAATCTGAAATTAACGTAATGTCAAGATCTGAAATCATTCGATTTGTCAGGAACAGAACGTAGTGCATCATTCACGGTGGAGGGAGATTTTTTTCTCTGTTCTGTCTGCTTTAAATAATTTCAAACAAAGCATTATGATATATACACGCCGTGTAAAGTGTTGCAGTGCACCGAGAAAAGCTGAAATCAGCCTGAGATGAAAATTGCACAATTCGCAACTGAAAAAGACCATTCACATGTCCTATGTTTGGACGAGGCTTCCACTGATTGTTAAACCTGCAGAGGCAAAGGAAACAGTTTCTGCATGGATAAACCCTGGAAATGTAGGCACTATGGGAAGGGAATCTATTACTCATCTGCTCTTGAGGTTTATGAGCGCCGACACACAGGGGAGAGGCCATTCACCTGTTTTGTGTGTGAGAAAGGATTCAGTGCTCTCTCCAACTTTCTGACACACCAGAAATTTCATGCTGTGCAGAAGCCATGCACCTCTGACCGTGGGAAGACACTAACTGATACATCCACCCCACTGGCGCGCAAGCAAGTGGGCATTCCCCTGCTCTGATTGTAGGAAGGACTTCATCAATTCAGACAACCTGCTGAGACATAAGCGAGTTCACACTGAGGAGAGGCCGTAGTGTTGCTCTGAGGGTGATAAAGGATTTGATCAGCCATCTGGCTTGGTTATTCATCAACAGCTTCACAATGGGGAGAGGCTGCTCAGCTGCTCTCAGTGCGGGGAGTGATACACTCAGTTCTCCGACCTGCAAACACATCTTCAAATTCACACCCGGGAGAGTCCATTGACCGGCTCTCAGTGCGGGAAGAGGTTCTCTCGATTATCCGACCTGCAGATACGCCAGCGAGTTCACACTTGAGAGAGGCCGCTCGCCTGCCCTGTGCAGAAACACCAGCGGGATCACCAGTGACTGCAAGAGTTTGTGCTGCTGCTCATCATGTTTAGTACTGAACCATGTTGATCCTACCAGTGAGTCAAGTGGGCAACTCAGAGGGTTTTTTTTCTGCTAGAGTGGCCACCCTCACCACTTTGCTTCCAGTAAGGCGGATGCTTCAAATAGCATACGAAGCACTGAATGAAGAATGGTTCGGAAGTTAGAAGCTGTTCTGAATGAAAAGCAACCTCAATTATCCGGCAAGATTACAAGATTGCAATGCTTGGCTAAACTGTTATCTGGCATTCAATGAACTGAACAAAATTCTCCCCATCCGTGTCCTTCAGATTATTTTCTCCAATAACGTGCCACGTTGGTAGAGAGACGGTCATGTTCTGCAGTTGTTTTGTTTAATTGAGATGGGCGCTTCTCAGAGAAGGTACCTGGGGATTTGTCAAGATGGCAGCTCATTTGGAATCGCTGAGGGGAAATGAAACCGGAAGGCTTGCTGAGCTTGGAGCTTGAGGATGCAATCTCCAGTAAGGCTATCTGTAAAAGGCACTAGGTCTTATGTTGGCAGCAAGATGTCAGGTATTGGCGATATGAATGAGGAGCAGAAAAGCTATTCAGCCGTTCGAGATGCCTCACCTCGTGAGAAGATTGCGATCAATCGGATTGTCATCTTCACTCCTGTCTAAACGCTCAAAGGTTTCCCCACAAGGTGGTCAAAAGATGATGCAAACCCTGTAACGGAGTCAGTAGAACTGGTATGTTCTCACTGTCAAACAGTGGAAGTTTTAAAGTAAAAGTTCTGGGGATCAAGGAGGAAATCAGTGTTGGGAAAAGTATCTGGTGTTTCCCCAGGGAATGTTGCCCAAAGACAGAAGCTTCTGAGAAACCAATTCGTTCTAATGTGATTACCACGAGTGAAAATGGACGCGATCAATTCCCAAACACTTATATTTTCAGTAAAGTCACTCCAGATGTCCCATAAAGCCATGAAAGACTTCTATTCTGGGTTGCCAGCTCAGCGGAAAACGTTATTCGAAAAACATTTTCCAAAATGTTTTGCATTTATCCATTTATTTTTGGGAATCCCAGATGGCCTCCTTCTTCAAAGATCGCAATTTCCCCCCCACGTGGTTGACGATGCCCTCCAATACATTTCATCCACGCAACTGTATCTGTTGCACCCGGTATGGTCTCCTCTACATCGGGGAGACAGCATGACAACTTACGGATCGTTTCTGACACACCTGCACCAGCCACCCCTGCCGCCTCATCGCTGAACACGTCAACTTCCCCCTCCCACTCTGCCAAGCACATGCAGTTCCAGGGCCAGCTCCATCACAAAACACTTCTGCCTACAGCTGGAGGAAGAATCGCTCATCTTCAGCCATGGGACCCTGCAACCACGTCGGAGTAATGTGGGTTTTACAAGTTTCCTCTTTTCCCCGCTCCCTCTCCCCACCCCACCACGCACAACAACCCCTGCACCCGGTTTTCCCTGTCTCAAAGCGCCAACTTGGCATCACCAGCTTCACCTGTACATTCGCCTTTCTCATCTATCTGTTCCACCCTCCTCTCCCACCTTCACCAGTGAGGACAGATAAATGGGGGTGGAGGGAGGTGTAGGACTGGTGAGAAGGTACGAAAGTGTGCAATAGGTGAATGGGGGTGGGATGGAGGTGATAGGTCAGAGAGGAGGGTGGGTGAAGTTCGCCAAGATTTTAAACCTCAGCCTGATGTGGAAGAGTCAAAGTGTTAGAACATGTGAACATAGAAAAGTACAGCGCAGAACGAGCCATTTGGCCCATGATGTTGAGCCGAGGATTAATCCTAATGTAAAATAAAATAACCTGCGCACCCCTCAATTCGCTGCTTTCCGTGTGCATGTCCAGCAGTCGCATAATGTCCCTAATAACTCTACTTCCACCATCACTGCTGGCAACGTTTTCTATGCGCTCACCGCTCTCTGCGCAAAGAACCTACTTTTATATCCCATCTCTACCTTTCTCCTAATATCTTAAAACTATAACACTTCGCTCCAGTCACGCCTGCCCTGAGAAAGACTCTAGAAAGAAAATAAAGTCCAAAATTGAGAAATCTGTCGGCATTATTGAGAGGTGAATAGTTTTTCTTCAGAATGGTAATGGGGAACAATAACAAGAAATGTAGAAAGAAAACTTGCCCCTTGAATGTAAAAACATTTGGGAATAACATCGCCAAGCATGGTGGGAACCAACCATGAACCAGTTGCAAGTCTTTTGACAGGCAGCTGTGACAACACAGACGCTGGGCCATTTTCAGATAGAAAGCTCTAGAAATCACAGGTATAAGAATGAGAAACTGTGTGTGGCGGAGGGAGGGGGTGAAATCGATGTAAATTCTAGTGGGCTATGACATATCTTTGGGTTGATCCCTTTCGAAAGTAAATGATCCTCCAGGACTTCACGAGATAAACGTCTTGGGCAGTTAAAGTGAAGTTGAATTCCAAACATCACAGAGATATTAGGATTATGTTAAATAAGGATGCTTTGTTGCAATTCTCATTGGCATAATAAAGTTTGTTTTTGTTCAACAAAGTGACCTGTGTTGCCATGCAATACTTGCTGAATGGTTCAAATGGTTGGCAAGTGTTTGGAGGGATCTTAGCCCGGTGATGCAGGTGGGGCAAGATTGGGTTGGAATATCTGGTCTGCATGGACGGGTTGTACCGAAGGGTCTGTTACCATGCTGTAAATTCCATTACTCTATTTGATTGTCCTGACAAATATAGCAGGATTCTTATTCCCGAGAGACAAAGGAGACCAGGGTCAGTAAGTGAGAATCTCCATATACAGTGAGGCAGCAGAAGCTGGACAGATTCAGAAAGTGACGACCGGATAAACAACCTGTTGAAGGAACAGCGCACTGAAGGCTAGTGCTTCCATATACACCTGTTGGACTATAACCTGGTGTTGCGTGATCTTTACCTTTGACAAGATAAAGTACATATTCAAGTTACAAAGCTCACAGTGTGATGAATTTGTTTTTGGTTGACACAGGGAGTGCGTCAGAACAAGCATTTTTGAAAATGTTTGAATAGGAGTGTCACTGGCGAGGCCAACAATGGGTGCCCATCTCTACCTATCCCTAAACAGTGATGGGGTATCAGTCAGCTGCTTGAAATGTTGCCAACTCAGAGTCTCTGTGTCTGCTGAGTGACTACAGGAGCCTTTATCTCCTACAGAATGCATGTCAGATTACTACTGAAATTGGTATTCTTTCAAAAGGATCTGACGAATGCATGCATTAGGAAGGTAGATGGTGTTAGCTAGTGAAAGAGAATGCAACAGCACCGTAGTTGAACCCAACCTCTTCGCCTGTCCTTCCCTTCCCTCCTCAACTGACAAACACTCACACACTGGCCTCAGATCTGAAATCCATACAGAGGTTCTGCGCTCCCTTGTGGATGATGGGTAGAGGAGGCAATCTTAGCTCCTGAAGCTCACTCACAGAGTCATGGATTCCTACAGCACGGAGACAAGTCCTTTTGCCCAAACTGATACATGCTGACCAAAATGGTTCTCCAAGCTAACTCCATTTCTGCATATCCTTCCAATCTTTACTGTCCATGTCTAAATGCCGTTTACATCGTGTAAATGTACCCGTCTCAACCACTTCCACTGGCAGCTCATTCCATTAGCATTCCATTCTCTGTGTAAAAGAAATGACCCTCTGGTTCCCTTTTATTCTTTCTCTCTAACCTGAAACTGAAGTCCTTCAATCCTCGATACCCCAACCCTCGGAAAAATATTGAGTGCATTCACCCTGTGCCTCTCATGATCTTACACGTATCTATAAGGCCCCCTCAGTCTCTTAGACTGAGATAAGAAAAGTCTAGCTTGTTCAATCTCTCCCGATAACACAGACCAATGAGGAAATGTAGCATCCTTGTAAATTTCGCCTGCAATCTTTCGAGTTTATTAACATCTATATTGAGTGCGTTTACCACTCTGCCCTTGTCAACACTTAACATAGTTGTGAGACCTAATTTCTCACTCAGAAAGCCATGCTGTCTACTTTTAATCAAACGCTGTCTTTCCAAATGCATGCATATCTTATCCCTCAGAATCTTCTCAAATAACTGACCCAGCACAGCTGTTAAGCTTACAGGCTTTTCTTTGCATCCCTTCTTGAATATGGCCACAACATTCGCTATCCTTCAGTCTTCTGCCTGTGGCTGAAGATGATGCAAAACTGTCAGCCAGAGTCCCCTCAATTTCTTCTCTAGACTGTTGCAGTATTCCTGGATATATCTGGTCTGGACAAGTATTTTTATACACCTTCACACATTCTAATACATCCAACACCACCAGGACAGTGATATGGACTGACCCCAAGATATCACCACTAACTTCACCACTTTCACAAGATTTCATGTCTTTCTCCACGGTAACCACAGAGGAGAAATATTCTTTGATAATCTCGCTCCCTCTGCTGTTGTTCTGCAATACTTGTCCCCTTTGGTCTTGTGGGGCCTTATTCTCTCTCTAGTTATTATTTTTTATTTAATATACTTAAAGTACCTCTTTGGATCACTCTAATATTCTCAGTCAAAGTATGTCACGCTCCCTTTTCGTCTTTCCGATTTCCTTCTAAAGTAAACTCCTGTGTTTCCTGTATCCCTTCAGGGATTCCTTTGATCCCAGCTTTCTGTTCCTGAGCCACGCTTTTTTTTTCCCGGCGCATCTCTTGTTATCCAAGGTTCCCTGTTCCTGCCATCCACGCCCTTCACTCACACAGGAACGGATAGAGCTTGACTTCCAGTTGTGACAATTTTAAAGACCTCCAACTTGCCAAATGTCCTTTTACCTGAAAACAACTATCCAAATCAAGCCCTAAAAGCACGTCTAATTCCTTGTCCCAGTTTAGGTCTTGAGTCTGTGGACCAGTTTTGTCCCTCTCCATAACTATTTTAAATATAATGGAAGTATGGTTACTGATCCCAAAGAGCTCCCCCACTGTCACCTCAGTCACCTGCCCTGCCTTATTTCCCAAGAGTAAATCGAGTTTTGTCCCTTCTGGAGTAGGATGCTCTATATAATGCTTGAGGAAACCTTCCTGAACGTACTTAACAAATTCCAACCTATCTAAGCCCTTCATGCTCTGGCATTCCCCGTCTCTGATGGGAAAATTAAAATTCCCTCCAATGATAATTTGTTGCTCCTGCAAGTCTCCCCAGTCTCCCTGCATATTTGTTCTTCTAATTGACTAGTTCAGGGCTTATAGTATAACGTCACTATCCCCTGCTTGGTGCTTAGCTCTATCCAAAGAACCTCAGTGGATGATCCTTCAGTTATTCCATCTCGATTACTGCTTGAATACTCGCCCTTATCAAAAATGCAATCCCCCCCCCCCACCTTTCATCACCTCTGTCCTGCCAGCAGCACCTGTCCCCTGTGTGAGAAACAAAGCTCACAATTTAATAAGTTTCAGTCCGGTTCAAATTCTGAAGCAGCGAATTTTATTGAACCGTTCTTGCCTGGACGAGTGCTAACAAATACGCACCACGTTCCAGAAATTACTCCACAATTTGTAAAGTTTAATTCTTGGTAATTCCCCGTTTACCGCATTGGCCTTCAAACCTATCAATATTCCTTATTGTATTCTGCCCCTGCCTAGCTGCACTCCACCCTTGTTTACTTCTCCCCCTACTCCAAGCTGGGCGGCCCTCACCCCTATTTATCCTATCCATTAATTGTAAGTGATTCAGTGCTGACATGAGGGAAATGTGCTGAGTTTGGCATATCTTGATGTTCTTTTTCACCTTATCTGTTTATCTGTAACATCTTCCATGATTTGCACATTTCATTCCTGTATGCACAGGTTAACTAATGAAACATATCTATGTATTCCTTCCACATAGTTTGCATTCCAGTGTTAGTTTATTTTATTTAATATGTAATTATTAATTTGGCTGAAACAGTTATATGCTGATGTTAATAAGCAATTATAATTGCAGAAGTAACACTGGTTTACCTATTTCCCACAATTTCCCCTTTTCCTTAAATAACCATTTTTTATCTTCCGCATTTTTTCATTATCTGTCACTTCCAAATTCCCCAGCAACTTTTCCGAAATTTAATTTATTTTGGAAATCTTCCCTAGGTCCCTTAATCCCTCATTGTTTAGCAGGTAGAGCCCTTGCCCCCACCCCCACCCCCATTTCTCATTCGGGCATTTATGTGGTCAAAGCTGTTATAATCAACTTTGATACGGCATCCTATTGTGATTCGTACTCCCACCACTACGATCAAGGAGGTAAGGACTGAAACCACCACACTATTCCACTTTCCAAACCACAATCCTAGCCATCCGGTGAATGATGCACTGACTCCTGAATTTTCAGCTCGTTCTTCGGCTAGTGTTGTTAGGCCATGCAGGGCTCGAGTAAATGACCCATCGGTGGCTGTGTTATTTGAAATAAAGTTACAACAGCTCCCTCCTAACATTACACACACTCCCCCTTTTTCTGCGAGGATCATACCTCTGGCTATTGTACTCTCCCATGCCATTCGGCTGGTTACATCAAGCTGTTCGGCTATACCCTTAATTGCATTTCTAGATTAATTGGTGAACCTTTCCTGATTATAGAAAATGTAACTTGTCCAGTCCACATTTGTTTTGACTGTTACACATCAGAAAAGATCTGATTCAAAACCCGCTGTGATCCGTTTCGAGCCTTGAACCCATCAGGTACCACTTATGGGAATCCAATAGATTCTAGATATACCTGATCAACAAATGAAGTACCCAAAAGTGATCTCTTACTTCATCCCCCTTCCTTTACTATCTTTTTTCTTTATAAATGCCAGGGTGAATTGAATTGCCAATTGTACAATTGCACACATACCCCTCCAGTCGGGAGGTAGGGTGGGTCTCAATATTTTCCCTCTATAGTACCACCACAGATCAGCTCGATATTCCTTATTGTGGAGTAGTGCACTCCATTTTCTGTCACATACTCAATTTCGGTACATGATTTCAGCTCCCCCAGATATCTGGACCGATTATTCCTAGCCTGATTACACACGATGTGTGATTTCCTACCACGCCAGAAACATGGCTGGGGGTCGACTTCAAGCCTTCCTTCTTTAAAGGAGGAAACTTTAATAGACGAGGGATACAATCTTCATTACTCCATACAGTCTCATGTGATTCAGGGCTATCATGCATGTTATACCCCTCCTGTCTCGCTTCCACCCAAGCTGAAGAGGGACGACTTGGGCCATTGGTTTTCCAGAGGCACACGCATAACAATGGCTTTTGTTCAATTGCTTTTCACAGTGTCCTTTACCCATTCAACCCAGGCATTGTGTCCCCAGCGGTTTCTCCTTCAATGGTCTGCTTTAATTCCTTTACCTCGACAATTTTCATCACCTTAGGGTCAAAGTGAGGTACTCGACTATTCCTTTCTCCTAATCGGGTTCTGTCTTCCACGTGTATATTACAACAACGTCCCAGGAAATTCTTCCCGTCTGCTTTCATCTCTATCCCAAACATTTGTACTAATTGGACCTGATAGGCTTCTCCCCCTAAAACTGCTTCATAGCATGAGGTTTTCTTTGTTGATAAATATATTGGGTTACACTTTTTATCGGGACAGACAAGAACTGCCTGGAAAGGCCCTCAGTGAACTGTAACGAGTGGAATAATCAAGAGATCAACTTTGAGGGCTTCCTGCCTCCACCATTCTTGACATTCTTTATTCCAAAGATATCCCTTACAGTTCTCTCTCCGGACATTTTCTTCCCGTTAGTCTTATCCCATGCCCTCTTTCGGACCTTTTTCATAGAACCTAAGCTGTATCTCTGAATAACTGTGTTGCCTATGATTTTTTACATCTCCACAATCCACCTGGCTGCAGGCATCTGTTTCTATGACTTGTGGATTTGTACTTTCTGGAACCGTTATCACTAAGTAAGACGACCACATCATAGCCTTACAGAATCCTATGATTAGAAAAGCTAATTTAGTGTACCTAAACATTCTTCCCATTCTGCAGTGTTATTGAACCACCGAGAGACTCAGTATACGATACTACAGAAACTATCTCGCGCTCGTTCCCCTCCTGTATAATCAGTTATTTAAAGTCTTTTTAGCTTCAGTTTAAGCGGTTCTTTAGTCCATTCGGTTGGCCAGACTTGTCTACCAACTGAAGATTCCACTGGCGCTTTAATCCGAGTGCAGTGAGTCCAGCCTTTCCCTGCCGTTTTATCGCCGTTTCAGTGGTTAAGAGTGCTTGGTACGGCCCCTCCCATCTAGCTGCAAATTGGTCTCAGTCCAGGATTTTCTAGGACCCAATACCCCAGTTGGATCTGATGGATCGTGAACTCATGTGGTGGAGTCTATGCCAACAAACTCTGTTCCCTGAGAAAAAAACAGTATATACTTGTTTAAGAACAGATCTTTAGTCTCCAGGATTGGCAGTTCCCCTTTCGTTTCCAGATAGGGCAGGCCAGACAATATCTCATAAGTGGACAGCCCCATATCTTTGATTGGGGCCATTCGCACTCGCGAAAGGGCTAAAGGTAAACACTTAGACCAAGGGAGTCTGATTTCTCCTATTATTATAAATAACTGATTCTTGGTTGTCTGGTTCATTCTCTCAACCTTTCCCGATGAAGTCGGTTGCTAAGGGGTGTGGAAATCCCAGAAGATTCTTAACGCTTTCATCACTCCCTAGAGTACCCTAGAAGTAAAATTAATTCCCTGATCTGAATCTATGCATTTCAATATCCCGTGTCTGGGGATGATGTGATCAAGTATTACCGTGGACACTCCACTTGTGGTGGCAGTGACTTCATGGTCCGCCTCCACCCCTCCAGATAGGTGCTTAACCATTACTAGCTTTTACCTCAGTCTTCCCACTCGGGGTAATTCGGTATAATCTACGTGAATCCTCTGAAATGGTTTTAGTCCAGGGTCTCTCCGTCCTGTGACTTGTTTCTATAATACTTTTTTTAACGTTATGCATCCCTCACATATCTGTTTGGCTATTGTATATATATCCCTTTGCATCCATGTTTCCTTAAGACAAAATCACACATTGATTGCACTCCCCAGTGACTCCCCTGATGTAAGACAGACACAGTTTCTCGCATTGTCATTTCATTCAACATTTCCTTCCCATCGGGTAACGTCCAGCGCCCATCAGCTGTATTTGCAACTTCTAAATCTCTTAGGACCTTTTCCTCCTTTGCAGTAAACAACGGGGCAACATGGAGATCTGGAATTGCAGGTATTAGGGAGTATATCACGGCTCCCTGTGGATTCAATGTTGTTTCTTTAGCTACCTCATCGGCCAGTTTATTTCTCCTTACTTCCGGATCATTCCCCTTCCCATGTCTGTTTAAATGAACTACTGCTATTTCTCTCGGGTGCAACAGAGATTCCAGCACTTGTTTGATCAATTCCCTATGCGCTAGTTCTTTTCCCCTGCTGTTTATTAGTCCTATTTCTTGCCAAATTGTTCCGAAGCTGTGTACTACTCCAAATGCATATTTGGAGTCTGTGTACACCGTTCCTTCCTTGTCTTCAAAGGCTCTGAGAGCTCTTTCAAGAGCATAGAGTTCACAAGTTTGGCTGACCAGCCGACAGGCAGTCTTTCAGCCTCGAAAACACTTTCCTCTATCTCGTCTACCAAAGCATATCCAATGTGCCTTTTCCCCTCAATCACCCGGGAGGACCCATCGATAAACAACTGATTTGCAACGGTACGTCCCTTAAGTCCATCTGCACTTTAATCTGATAATAAATCATATCAAGGCAGTCGTGTTTTGGATTTCCATGGGCCACCCCCTCTCCCTGCAACAGAAATGCAGCTGCATTCACGCATCTGTCTGTGACTAACAGAAGGTCATTCTGCTCTATTAAGATTTCCTCACATTTAAAGATCCTAGAGTTTGTGAGCCATCGTCCTGCTTTCTGAGATAGTATGGTCTATTCGTGATGTGGGGTGAAGACTATTAAGGCTCCCCCAAAGGTAAGTTTCCGATTCTCCTATACCAATCAGGTTGTTGCTGCCACTGTCTGCACACCCTCTGGCCACCAGCTTGAGATTGGGTCTAATAATTTAGACAAGGAGGCAACCGGTTACTTCTCCCCAACACCTGCCCCCCCCCCCCCACTGCCCCCCATCGCTGGGTTAGGAACCCTACAACCATTCTCCTCTCTACCATGACAAACAAATGGAAGTGCTTGTCTAGGGAAGGTAATGCATGAACAGTGGCTTGGATTAGGTCCCTCTTTAGTTCCTCAACTAATTCCCACTCTTCATCTGTCCAATTCAATAATTTAGGTTCTTCCTCTAATACTTTCAAATATTGTTTCTTTGTTTTCTGTGCATATGAGTCTAACCGTAATCTACCATACCATGCTAATGCCAGGAATTTTCGTAATGCTTTTTGGTTTGAAGCAACGACATTCCCACAATCCCCTTAATTCCTTCTGGGCTTATTTTTTTCCTTTTCCTTCACTGAAAAGGTGTCCCAAATATCTGACTTCCTTCTCTACGTACTGCAATTTATTCTTGGAGACCCTCAATCCTTGTTGCCCCAGAAAGTTTACTAACTCGTTTGTAGCTTCTAATGTTTTGTCCCTTTTCTCGCCTGTTACCAGAAGGCCATCTACATATTGTAACAGAGTAGTTCCTTTCAGTCTATTGAACTTCTCCAAGACTTGTTCCAACACCTGACCAAAGAGAATCGTGGAGTCAGTAAGTCCCTGCGGAAGTACCGTCCATCTGTACTGCTGTTTTCACCCTGTTGTTGGACCTTCCCTCTGGAAGGCAAACAGATTCCTACTCCCCTCCGCCAGTGGACATACACAGAAGGCATCCTTCAGATCCACTACACTGAACTATTTAAGACCATGGGGAATCTCTCTCAGTAATGTAGACGGATGTGGAACCACAGGGTGGCGGGCTTGTACTATTTGGTTCAATGCCCTGAGGTCTTGTACAAGGCGGTAACTACCGTCCGATTTGTTTACTGGCAGGATAGTGGTATTGTAAGGGGACGTGCAGGGCTCTAGTAATCTATCCTGAATCAATTCCTCAACTACTGGCTGCAGTCCGTCGCGTCACTCTATTGAAATCGGATATTGTCTTTTGCAAACCACATCTCCCTCTCTCTTTGAACTGATCTCCAAATGAGGTATTTGTAATCCCCCGCGATTCCCTTCCCATGTCCACAATCTGGGTTCTATTTCCTTCTCCACTTCCTCGGTAGGACGACCATTTTCATCGCTAATCTATGGTCCCATACTCCAATCTCCAGTCCCAGGAGTATGATTAAATCCCTCCACAGTAAGATACTTCCGATATCAAGAATATATAACAGTTCTCATTCGACGATATCTTTACCACTTTCGATTATTATAGTTTGAAAAACTGGAACTGTAAATCCTTCCACTTTTACTCCAGAAAGAGTTAGCAGTCGTTTCGAGATTTTCACTCCCTTGGGCTTAAACTTTAAGCAGGACCTTGCTGCCCCCGTATCGACTAGGAAAACTATGTCCTCTTGGTAAAGTCCCACCTTTAAATTTATCAAGAGTTTCGGTTAGGTCCCTGGAGGAAGGAACCCCTGACAACCCTATTCTTCATCAAGGTTCATAAACGGTACTGCCTTTGCTTCTTTTTTCAGATCTGGACACTCCCTCTTAAAGTGACCTGTCTTTTTCCACAGTAACACCATCCCGCCTGTGGGGATTTCGAATTCAACCTTGTTCCTATCCACCAGACCCTTAACATCTCCTCCCCAATTTCTTCTCCTCCCTTTATTTTCAACATGCAGCCCACAGCCATTCCGATTTCCTTCTGCGTTTAGTTTTATCCTTCTCTTTATTGCCAAAACAAGGGGTGGCACGCTGGCACAGTGGTTAGCACTGCTGCCTCACAGCGCCAGGGATCTGGGTTCAATTCCCGCCTCAGGCGACTGACTGTGTGGAGTTTGCACGTTCTCCCCGTGTCTGCGTGGGTTTCCTCCGGGTGCTCCGGTTTCCTCCCAGAATCCAAAGATGTGCGGGTCAGGTGAATTGGCCATGCTAAATTGCCCGTAGTGTTAGGTAAGGGGTATGGGTGGGTTGCGCTTCGGATGGTCGGTGTGGACTTGTTGGCTGAAGGGCCTGTTTCCACACTGTAAGTAATCTAATCTATTTAACCGTGGCTATCATTATTTTTGCCTTGGGTTTCTGCTTCTCATGTTACGTTACCGGATCAATTGCTGAGCCGATTTAACCAATTGAACAGCTTTAGGTCCACGTCATGGCCATTCTTCATCACCCAATATTTTGCTCAGATCTTGATTTTTTAAAAGAAATATTCCAATATTTCTTCCTCCCTGTAACCTCAAATATCGATTCATCAATTTATGCTTGTCTAACTTTAAAGCCTGTTCCTAACTATACATTTTGGAATCTTACTTGTAAATATGTATTTATATATTACAATTCATTTATTCAGTATTTAACATTTATAATGTAAAATGCATACAGTTCCCAACTTCGAAATCCACTATAGTTACGTGGTTTTAGTTACTTAATTTAAATCCAAAATTACTTTTCTTAAGTAGTCCTGACCAGTCATTGCTCAATTACAATGATAGTGGTCGTGAAATACCCGGAGTTGCCTTAAAAGTATTTGTCTACTCAAGTTTAAAAAAAAATTCTAATGCATGAATAATGGCCGAATTCAAGGACGCAGGAATTAAGCATATGATTTTTTTTTGGTTTTATTACAATGTAATGTTGAATTCAAACTTCAGCAATCCTCCATAAATCGCTTTTGTGTCAGGATAAAAGAGATTAGTTACAAACTGATAGGAAGGCAGTCATGACCTGTAAAAAGATCAGGAGTTAACATTTTATTTTATAATCATTGTAAAATCCTTAACCTTTAAAGGAATCATGTTAAATTTCCACAATAGAAATCAGATTCAATACAGTCCCGGATCTCAAGCTCCAGGGAATAAAGCACAAACATTCAATCTCCAACACACAAATGTGCATTCAAACCGAATCACAAAGGGTTAAACTTGCTATTAGCTGTACAGCTCATTTCTCTCTCTCTCTCTCACTCACACACACACACACATACACACACACACACACACACACACACACACAAACATATACACACACATGCCATATCTCACAGACACTTACTGAACTTCCCGCATACACTCCTCTCGAGTCTTCTCCCTCTACCCCTCTAATTTTTTGAATCTTTTTCTGAATGTCTGGCCATGATTTAGTTGCGAAGTGTACCCTCAGTAGCTCTTCAGCTAATAGCCCTTCCGATACGAAGCATAATCTGATTCCTCCTGACTGTAAGCCTGATTTCCATTGACATATAAATTCAACTATTTATGAGAATAGTTTTTTTTTCCGACAGGTACTTTGGCCAGAAGACGGTGGCGTGAAGAATGGATTCCATAGTCTATACAAAGCAACAATATTTCATCATCTTTTTCCTATCTTTTCTCCTTGTACAAGTATTATTTTTCCATTTCTACAACATCCTGCCCAACGGACGTTCTGGAGGTATGTTTTCAGGGACCCCGCCTCCATTTGGATTTCCTTTTCTTCTTCCCCGGAGATTTTTTCCTTACCCTTGGCATAGGCCATATTGTGTTCCTTCGTTAGTCCCTAAGTAACTACTAGACCTCTATCCCAGCCACCAAGACAGTACTTAAAATCAGTTTTCCTTCCTTGGTCCATGCACGGAGTTGCTTCGCTCGATGTCTCCCTGTGCCTACTTGTAACCTTTTACCTGCTTCAGAGAGACTCTCATCGATCTCGATCAGTCAAGCAGAAGGAGGAACACATCACCGAGGAACATGGGTCATTCTAAAAGGAACGGGATGCATCTTACCAACCGTTGACGGTGTCAACCCCGCTGGTTATGATGAAAACCCCGGACGAGCGCCCAAATTGTGAGAAACAGAGCTCACAAAAGAATAAATATCAGCTCGAGTCAAATTCTGAAACAGCGAATTTTATTGAGACGTTCTTGCAACACGGGTGTCTCGCGAATATGCACCCCAATCCAAATATTACTTCACAATTTATACAGTTTAATTCAGTCTATCTCTGTACTTCCCCGTTTACGTCATTGGTTTCAAACCTATCAATATTACTGCCCCAGCCCACCTGCTCTCTGCGCTTGTTTACTTCTCCTCTACTCCAAGGCAGATGACCTTCACTTTTATTTACCCTGTAACTAACTTGGCTCGTTTCAGTGCCTATATGAGGACAACGTGCCGAGTCTGGCATAACTCAATGTTCTTTGCATCTCATCTGTTTGTCTGCAAAATCTTCCGTTGTTTGCAGGCACATTTCATTCTTGTATACGCATTTCAGTTGATGAAAAGCAATAATGCATTTCCTTCTCATTATTTCCATTCTTGGCTGAAACAACTATGCACTGGTGTTAGTTCATTTATCTTGCATGAGTATTATGGTTGCAGAAGTAACACTGCTTTACCTATATCCCACAGCATGTCTAACCACAGGGAGGCTCCCACCCTTTCCCTCATTATTGAACTTTAACACCTTCAGTCCCAACACAGTCCTTGCTTGTCATTGGCCAATCCCCATTCCTTTTCCTCATTTGACAGTTCCACATTTGCCCCTACATTCCACCATCCCCCATTGGCCGTCATGCTGTCCATACACGTTTCCGAAAAGCGGGAATCTCATTGTTCAGATAGTCTTGCCTTTCCATTCGCCCATTCCAGTCAGTCAGATTGGTCTTTGCCAATTCAGGCAATTTCTGGAAAATCCATCCCCAACAAGGGAGTGAGCAACGGGAGCTGGGACTACCATCTCTCCTCCGTTATCATCCACAAGGGAGTGAGCAACAGGAGCTGGGACTGCCCTCACCCCTCCCCCATAATCAACAAGGGAGTGAGTAAAGGATCTGGGACTACCCTCACCACTCCCCCATCATCCAAAAGAGAGTGAGCAACACTAGCTGGGTCTGCCTTCCCCACTCCCTCATTATCCACAAGGGAGTGAGCAACAGGAGATGGGTTTGCCCTAACCCCTCCCACACTATCCATAAGTGAGTGAGCAACAGGAGATGGGACTGTCCTCACCGCTCCCCCATCATCCACAAGGGAGTGTGCAACAGGAGCTGGGACAGCCTTCTCCCCTCCCCAATCATCCACAAGGGAGTGAGCAACAGGTTCTGCGGCTGCCCTCTCGCACCCAACATCCACTAGGGAGTGAGCAGCAGGAGTTTGGTTAGCCCTCACCCCTCCCCCTTTAACCATAAGAGAGTGTGCAACAGGTTCTGGAATTGTCTCTCCCACGCATCATCCACACGAGAGTGAACAATATCTGTGTGCGTTTCAAGTCTGGGGAATGTGTGTGAGTGTGTGTCAGCGGAGAGAGGAAGGGCGGAAAGGGAAAGTCAGTGGCAGTCCACACTCAACTGTTGTGCTGCTTTCTCTCTCAACAGTTAAGCAACTCTCAAACTCATCCCGCTTATCATTCATTCATCGGGACCCTTTGCAGGAATACCATTTTAAGGAGTACACCCACGTTTATTCTGCAGGAGAAGCAGGTTCCAATGTTCGGAAGGCAGACACAGAGACGCAGAGTCTGCAGCACTTCAAGGAGCTGACTGACACATCATTACTTTTCAGGAATAAAGTTAAAAATCCCACTGCACCAGGTTATAGTCCATCATTTTTGTTTGAAATTATTAGCTTTCAGATTGCTGCCACTGCAGGTAAGAAGTGCAGCGGGGTACTAAGACACTGAATTTACAGTAAACTATCACAATGGTATGCAATTGAGATGTTATATTAAACTAACCTAGATTGCTATTAAGTCTTTCACCTTTTTGAAGTATTGCAGGTTTCGCTTCATTAATATGTAAATACCAGAACTTCTTTTAAGTCACATCCTCGAGATAACCTAAGTTTTTATAAAACAAAATGATACCTCAGCTCAGACAACGTATTAAATATGTGAGGTTAGAGTCTGTCTGTATCCCAAACTTGAGTCAGACTGGTTCAATTTCCAGAGTAGGGATTTATAAAATGAAATAGGAATTGACTGCCTGCAGGCTGTGTGCTTTCTGAGCAAAAGTAGAATGTATCTTCAAACGCAAATTCACCACATAGACATATATATGTGTGTATGCATATGTGGAAAAGTGCGTGTGAGTGTACGTTAGAGAGAGTTGGTTTTTCTGTGTGCATGCTCGGTAGAATGTGCACATGAGTGTGATGGAGTATCAACCTGTTCGACTATAACCTGGCGTTGTCTGAATTTTCATTTTGCCCACCCCAGTACAACATCGGCTCCCCCACATCATTTTCAGGGATAATCAGAGATGGGCATTCAATTCTTGCCTCGCCTGTCACATTCCCATTCAAACATTTTCCAAAATCTTCAGACACACTCCCTGTGTCAAACAAAAACAAATGCATCACACTGTGCCCCGAATGAAAAGTTTAATGCAGAAACATCCTGACATGAAACAATGTTTGCTTCAACAATCTCTGCAATGCTTTGAATTTGTTTTACTTTTACAGCCCAGGATGTTTTTGTCATGAAGTCTTGAAGGTTCTAAAGAGATCAACACAAACGTCTTCCTTTGCCCACTGGAATTTACGCCCATTTCTTCCAAATTTCTCATTCTGATATCGGAGATTTCCAGAGCTCTCTCTCTCCACAAACGTTCCACCGTCTGTGTTGTGAGAGCTTTTTGGAAAAAAGCAGTTTGTCTGTCAAAAGACCTGCAACTCTTTCATGGTTGGTTGCAATCTTCATTATTGACATTGCTCCAATGCATTTTTATATTTAAGGGGCTGCTTTGATTTTGTTTTCCCTGACCCCATTCAGAATAAACACGATTTCACTCTCATTCAACAGTTTCCTCAATTTGTCTTTTCAGTTTCCTTTTCAACATTTAGATTCCTCTGCATCATGCTGAGGTTTAATTTGCTCTTTTCTGAACTGGTAATTGATTTTTTATTCTGTAGTGGTCAATTTAATCTTTGATGTTATGAATGCACAGTGCTAATGCCTTTGTCTATTCTATCTTTTACTTCGAGACTTTGTCGATAGTTTTCCCAGCTTCAGCACTGTCAAATATTGCAATTTCTCGAATTTCAAATAACTGCCATACTGAGCAGTAGTCCAAATGTAGAGGACTTTTCTCTCACGGGCATAACTTCAGAAATGTAATTCTCCATCCAAGGCTGCGAAAAAAGTAAAGTGCCCGTAAAATCATTTCCCTCTGTTGAATTCACATGATTAATAAGTTACGTGCAAACAAAAAGAACAATTAGAGACTCTACTCCCAAAATTAAATGTCAATTCACTCTGAACAACGGACAATAAGACATAGGTGCAGTAGTAGACCATTCAGCCCATAAAGTCTGGTCAGCTATTCAATCAGATCACCAACATTGATCTGATCACCCTCAAATCCAATGACTTGCCTTTTCTCTAAAACCGTTGATTGCTTTCCTGATTAACATCTGTCCATCTCAGCTTTCAGTACACTTAATACGCCAGCCACAATAGTCCTCAGTGATAACAAGAACTTACTCCTCATCTCGTTATTAAATAAGTGAACAAATATTATGAGATTACACACTTTGGTCCTAGACTGAGGGCCAGTGACCAGTGGAGTGCTACAAAAATCGGTGCTGGTCCACTACTGTAAATGATTTAGATGTGAGCATAAGGTGTATAGTTAGAAAGGACAAGTGACTAGTTAGCAGAACTTATACAATTAATGGTAATCTCCTCGGGAGTGTTGCTAAACAAGGAGAACTTGGGGTGCAGATTCATAGCACGTTGAAGGTGGAGTCGCAGGTCGATAGGAGAGTGAAGAAGTCGTTTTGTATGCTTTCTTTTATTGGACAGAATATTGAGTACAGTAGTTGGGAGGTCATGTTGCGGCTGTAGAGGACATTGATTAGGCCATTGTTGGAATATTGCATGCAATTCTGGTATCTTTTCTATCGGAAAGATATTTTGAAGCCTGAAAGGGTTCAGAAAATATTTACAAAGATGTTGCTAGGATTGGAGGATTTCAGCTGTCGGGAAAGGCTGAATAGGATGGGGCTATTTTCCCTGGAGCGTCAGAGGCTGAGGGGTGATCTTACAGAGGATTACAAAATTAAAAGGGGCATGAAGAGGATAAATACACAAAGTCTTTTCCCTGGAGTGGGGGAGTCGAGAACTAGAGGGCATAAGTTTACGGTGAGGGGGAAAGATATACAAGAAACCTAAGGGGCAACCTTTTTACGCATAGGGTGGGACATGTATGGAATGAAATGCCAGTGGAAGTGATAGAGTCTGGTACAATTGCAACATTTAAGAGGCATTATGATGGGTATATGAATAGGAAGGGTTTGGAGGGATATGGTCTGGGTGCTGGCAGGTGGGACTAGATTGCATTGACATAATTGTTCGGCATGGACGAATTTGACCGAAGGGTCTGTTTCCGTGCTGTACATCTATGTGACTCCACAACTGGATATAGATAATGTCCTAGAGAATCTTTCCCAATATTGCCTCTTCCACCGATGTGGAAGTCATAGGGCTGCAATTTCCTGGATTATCCCTGCAATCCTTTTTATATCATGGAACTATGTCAGGAGACAGTTTTGGACTGGGGTGGACAAAGTTAAAAATCACACAACACCGGATTATAGTCCAACAGATTTAATTGGAAGCACTCGCTTTCAGTGCGCTGCTCCTTCATCAGGTGGTTGTGGAGTAAAAGATAACAGGAAATATAATTTATAAAGTGTCATTAAACATTGATCAAACCTGGACTGTTACATCTTCCATCTTTTAGAATGGTTTGCAAGTTTCGATTCATTAATATGTAAATCCCAGAACTTCTTTGAAGTCACTTCCTTGAGATTACTTAAGGTTTTATAACAAATGGTGACATCTCAGCTGAGACAATGCATTAAAGGTGTGAGATCAGAGTCTGTCTATATCCCAATCTTGAACCAGACTGGTTTTATTTGCAAAGTGGAATTACGAGATATTACATGTTTTGACTGCCTGTGTGAACTATGTGATCTATTCACCAGACATCTGGGACTTCACCTGTCGCTAAAGAGGTCACAAACATATCTGTCAATGCTCTAGTAGTGAGTGTTGAGAAGGGTTGTAACTGAGGTTGATGTTTTGGATGTAAGTTTGCTCGGTGAGCTGTAAGGTTCATTTCCAGATGTTTCAATACCCTCCGAGGTAACATCTTCAGTGGGTCTCAGGCGAAGCAATGCCAAAAATTCCTGCTTTCTGTTTTTATGTTTACAGTTCTTTGGTTTGGTGACGTCGTTTGCTGTGGTGTTGTTATTTCCTGTAGTGAAGTAACTTCCTGTTCCTTTTCTCGGGGGTGGGGTGATAGATGGGTTCTAACTCAAAGTTTTTGTTGCTAGAGCTTGTTCATAGAATGCTTCAGTAAATTGCTCCCTTGCCTCACTCAATACTCTGGGACACATCCCATCAGAACCTGGGTTCTTGTATCTCTTAATATGTTTTAAAATGCACAACACCTCTTTCTTTTTAGAAGTAACTTGCCTTAGAAACTTGTCATTCTCTTCCCTGAGATCATCCTCCACCAATTCCTTATCTTTTCTGGATACTGACATAAAGTCTACATTTACGACGTCACCTACCTCTTCTGACTCTACACATAGATCCCCTCCTTTGTCCTTGAGTGGGACAAACCTTTCCCGGCTACATTCTTGATTTATATATATATATATATATTATATCTGTGTGTGAAAAGCTTTCGGATTCTCCTTAATGCTATTTGCTAACGACTTTTCGAGACCCGTTTTAGCCCTTATAATTCCTTGTATAAGTTAATTCCTACTTTCATTCTTTACTTCAAGGGGTTTGTCATTTTCCATCTTCCTAAACCTGTGGAAGCTAAAAATCAGACAACACCAGGCTGTAGTCCAACAGGTTTATTTGTAAGCACCATCTTTCTCCACACTTCTTTTACATCAGCTGGTTGTGGTGTATAACATCATAGGATACAGAACTTATTGTAAAAGTGTACAGTGTGATGTAACTGAAATTATGTGTTGAAAAAGACCTGGATTGTTTGTTAAGTCTCTCATCTTTTAGAATGGGCATGTTGGATTCATTCCTTTCATACGTAAATTCCAGTAGTTTCTTTTAGTTGCATTCTCAAATGAACTTTAACCCTCGGTGCCATGTCACCCCAGATAATGCATTGTAGGTGTGAGATGCCCTGAGGCTGTTAATGTCCCAATGTTCAGACTGATTCTAATCGAAAAAAGGATTACACAGAATCTTACATGGATTGAAGATTTTTCGAGCAATATGAAATTTAATTCTGCATGTACAAATTCATCCCACGAACTGATATATGTGTGTGCGTGCGTGCACGTGCATGTGGACTTGGCGGGGGGAAGTTCATTGTCTGTGAGACATAGCGTGTCTGTGTGTGTGTGAGTGTGAGTGTAAAGGGGTATAAGTCTGTGAGAGGGTGCTTGTGTGACTGTGGGAGTGCGTGTGAGCTTACGAGTGACATCTTGCATATGGGAATGGATTTGCGTGAGTGTATAGGTCTGTAGAATTGTGTGTAAATGGGTCTGTAGAAGTGTGTGTGTATATATGTGTGTGTGGTGTCGTGGTGTCACCTGTAGTGTGGCATGAACTAAAGCCCCTGGTTGAGGCCATCCCCATGGGTACCGAACTTGGCTATCAGCCTCTGCTCGGCCACGTTTCGTTCTTGCCTGTTCTGAAGTCTGCCTTGGAGGATGGTCAGCCGAAGGTCTGTGGTCGAATGTCCTGGATTGCTGAAGTGTTCTCCGACTGGGAGGGTACACTCCTATCTGTTGATTGTTGTGCAGTGCCCACTCACCGTTGCCGTAGCCTATGCTTGGTCTCACCAATATACGAGGCCGCAGGGCATTCTTGCCTGCAGTGTATGAGATAGACGATGTTGGTCGAGTCAAATGACTAACTGCCACGTATTCAGGGGGATGGCCTCTACCGGGACCATGGGTTAACGTGACCATACAGGTGACACACACACACACACACACATACACACACACACACACACACACACACACACACACACACAGACAAACAAAAACACACCTTTGTGGGGTGAATTTGTACTTGCAGAATTACATTTTATTTTGCTTAATAACGGCTTAAGCCCATGTAAGATTCTGTAGATGTTTTTGATTAGTGTCAGTCTGAACACTGGGGCATAGACAGCCTCACACAGGGCACCTCACACCTCCAATGGATTATATGGGCCAACATGGCACTGAGGGTTAAAGTTCCCGAGAGAATGTAACTTTTAGAACGTTCTGTAATTTGCATATGAAAGAACTGAAACCATCATGTCATTCTATAAAAGTAAGAGACTTAACAAATTCAGATCATTTCCAATACATAATTTCAGTTATATCACGCTGTAAACATTTGCTCTTAATTCTGTGTCTTACAATCTTATGCTCCACAACTACCTGATGAAGTGGCAGCGCGCAGAAAGCTCGAGCTTCCAATTAAACCTGTTGGACTATAACCTGATGTTTTGTGATTCTTAACATTTGTGCACAACAGTCCGATTCCAGCACATCCAAATTAAATCTTCGGAAGGCTTTGGTTTTCTTTCTGACCAAGGTCTTAACATCCCTGGTCATCCGAGGTTCACGTATCTTGCGATACGCATCCCTCATTCTCCCAAGAATGTGCCACTACTGAACTCTTATCAACTGCTGTTTGAAATACTCCTACATCTCCGATGTCGATTTACCCTCAAACAGCCAGCTCAGATCAATACTGTCCAGGTCCTGCCTTGTTGTAGTGCCCCTTCCTGTAATTTAAGGCCGTCACCTGAGGTTTGCTAATCCACGAGCATCTTACAGTTTTCTGGTCACTACTCCCGAAATGTCCCACCTCCCCCGCCCCAAACCCCCAAACCCATCCCCCACCACCAGTGTGACACGTTGGGTTAGTAGTGGAACGGTGATTCAATGGTTAGCACTGCTGTCTCATGGCGCTAGGGACACAGGTTCGATTCCTGACCTGGCCGGGCTCACTTCCCAAAACCCGATTCCATATAATCCCTTCCTTGTTCGGACTGTTTACATATCATGTCGAGAATACCTCTTGAATGCTCCTTACAAATTCTGCACCGAACACAGTGAGTTCCAGTCAATATACAGGAAAGGAAAATTACCCAAACCAGCAACCCTGCTAATAATACGTCTTTCCCAGATCTGTCTACATGTTCTGTCTCCTGCTTCTTGTTGTATGGCCTGTAGTATACCATTGTGGTTTCACCTTTCCTATTCCTGAGTTTTCAGTGATTAATCTCGGCACTTGATCATTTATATTATTCCTCGAATTGTTGTTTGGCCAGGAACAACATCCTCCTCCCATCTAGCGATGCACAGCAAAGACAGGGGTTTCAACATCCATGAACGAGCACTGATTTTCCCAATTTCACCCAGTGTGGGATTTTCAATCCCCATGTAGGGTAATGTGGACCTCAGCTTCCATCTTGGACCTAGTTCTGAATTTAACAATTCCACCCAATGTGGCACGGATAATCAGTGATGGGGTGGCACAATGGTTCAGTGTTTAGCACTGCTGCCTCATGGCGCCAGGGACCCATGTTCGTTTCCAGCCTCAGGTGACTGTCTGTGTGGCGTTTGCATGTTCTCACTGTGTCTGCGTGTGTTTCCTCCGGGTGCTCCGGTTTCCACCCCAGCCCAAAGATGTGCAGATTAGATGAACTGGCCATGCTAAATTGCCCACAGTGTTCAGGGACGAGCAGGACAGGTGCAATAGTCAGGGTAAATAAAGAATAAATGGTGAGGGGAATGGGTCTGGGTTGGATACCCTTCAGAGGATCATTGTGGATTTGTTGCATGGAAGGGCCTATTTCCACGCTATAGGGATTGTATGATTTAATGTAGGACTTTTGGAGCCCCATGCTGAGAAATGTAAACCTCAGTCTCCAATGCCAGCATAGCACTGAATTTAATAATTCCACACAATGTGGGACTTCTGAAGACACAGACTGGGTAATTTTGATGCAGGCTCAGACTCAGGCCACTGCTTGCTGATCCTCCACCAGATATGGGACTGAGAGGCCCCACATGCACGATGTGCAGAGCGTGAAATTTCCAGCCTCCATTTTGGCTGAATACTTCTGAGATTACCAATCCCATTCTTAACCAGAGAGAGTAAAAAACAGTAATCCTTGAAAGTAACTGTCCTGGTCCTCTGTTTTGAAGTAGACCAGGTGACCCAGATCAATATGCCTCATCTGCCAATTTTCCTGACTTTTCCTCCTCGAACTGACCAAAACACATAGTAAGCAAACATAAAGTTAGGTTATATCGTGTGCCGAGTGCTGTTTGATCAGATGGAATAATGTGGAACCAAGTTACCTCACCATCCCAGCTACATACAGGTGCACACAGAGCAGGAGAGTCCAAGGCTCCATTCTTAAGCACATTCCGACACTGCTTTCACACTCGATGATATGGGATGAATCGAGAAGCACAGTATGGGGAAGCTTAGGCCTAGGATCCAGATCCTGAACCAAATATTTCTGTTGATCGAAGGCTAGTCGAAACCCACAGATCAGGGAAATGCCGCCCAGGTTGAATCTTGGCCAAGGACTGGATTAGCCAATTTTACTCGAGGTATCAAATCAATGATCATCTCCACCACCCATACACCCAGAGCTAAAGCTGTATCTTAGGCCCCGTCAGCCAATGTGACTCATGGTGCTGGATTAAATGAGCCATATCTCACTCCCACCCTGGCCATGATAAAGGTCCAGGTTGCATCTCAGGCCTAATGCTGAGTTAGTCAATGAGCCAATACCCCCACAATGCCAGAAGATATCGGCTCAGGATGCCTCAAGTTCCTAGATCTGGGTTAGCCCATTTCACACCTAGTTGTGGATTAAATGTGGTTCAATATCGGACCAGGTGGTATAATGGGCCGAGTGCAGACTGAGCCAATCCAAGTACAGGACTGATTGAGTAGCTCAGTGTAGGGAAAATAATGTTCAGCTTCATTTTGGACTTGCCTCTCCAATTAGCTGGGTCTATGACTGAGGCCTCGTCGAGGCCTAATTGGCATGGTGGGCCACGACTGTGCAACTAGTGAGTGCAGCACCCCACCCCTGAGACCGATCATCCTTCCCTTCCAGCGAGTAGATCAGCAGGAGTCGCCGACGGCCCTTCAAGGACACAGATGCCCACCTGCAGCTACCTGTACGCCCAGCCGTGACAACCACTTGGATGGTTGGGAGCCCGGTGATTACCGCTGTCAGCATCATGCCCCCTGCCATCTCCTGGTTGGCCTCCTGCATCGTATCCTGGGTGAGTTGGGGAGCTGAGCATGACCCGGCAACACCTCCACCAGCAGCTGCAGTGAACCACCACAGGCCTCCAGGGCCAGGATGCCAAACTGGGCTGCATCGTGACCTCACTACACTTGGCCTCCAGCAACCTGCTAAGCGCCAGGCAGCCACAGGACCATTCCATCCCATCCTGGGGCATGAAATTGTGGGAAGCCATATCAACGACTATTACATTATCACACATTGGATGGGCTGAGGTGTCAAGGATCTGGAGAGACTGAAGCTTGAAGCCTCGCTCCTAGTCATCAACTACAATGATCACAGGGTTAAATGTGGCCATAATGCCTGGGCCTAGCTCTTAGTAGTAATAAGAAGAATCTGCATTCGGGAAAAGACTAGCACCTCGCACTTAGGATCAGTAGGCAGAATTGGGAAGGGAGTTTTAAAGGAGTGATTTGAGATGTCCCAGGGAACCCCTTGTGGACACAGACCTGGAAAGCCTGTCTCCAGGATCGTCCCAGAGATCATACTCTTTGGAATTCTGCAATAAATTCCTCGTACAGACAGTTTAGTTTAATTTCAGTCATCCCCATTCTTTACCGATGGCATCGCTGTTACAACATATCACTGGCACCTATAAGCTAAACTAATTAGTTTCGAATAACTGAGGCGAGTAGGGTACCAGCTCTTTAACCACTTGGATGGTTGGGAGCCCGCTGATTACTGCTGCCAGACCAGGCCGGCTAATGCAACTCAGAGAAAAGATATGGGACGGCTGGTGACCTTTCGGTCAAATTTTAAAATCCAAATTTGGTAGAGGCGATTATGGCCGATATCGAAAATTCTGGTTGGGTGGGAAACCGGGAAAATAACCGCCCCGCACTGTTGCTATTGGCGGCTCCGTGCGCCAAATGTGTGAGCCAAAAATGGACTAGACAGTCCGTCTCAACACAGACGGATGAGACTGTAATTATTACTCCGACTCGGCTGTCCTTGGGCAGGCACAAAGCAGTCGGTAATTATGCACAGAGTAATGTGGACTTAACTCGAGTTGGTGGACTGAAAGAGATGGCCCCTCTACAGTTCAGTCCTTTTAATAGCCGGACATTTTCTAATTCGAATTTTAATGGGCATTTTGATTTTAGTCGATTTGGAGAGATAGAGCACAGAAAGGATAGAGATGATGGAGAGATTATTCACCCAATAACTAGGGAGGCTGATAAAATTGAAGTAGTTATAAATTATCCAATTGATAATTTTAGCTGCGAGTACTGTAAAAATGTGTACAATACTACTGGAGTATTTAGAAAGCATTTAAAAATATGTAAGGGGATTAAATCAGTTAGATTAAGATGTAGGAAATGTGATTGGGAGGGAAACTATCAAGCGGTAGCCTGCCATTTTGCAAATTGAAATGTAATTCAAAATAAGGATACTGATGGAGAGGTAGTGAATGATGGTCTATTTAGTTGTGAGTTATGCCCGTTAAAGTTTTAGACTTCTAGGGGGCTAGGCCAGCATGAGAGGCATGCTCATCCTAGTTTACGAAATGAAAAAAGGAAAAAGGGTAAAATAGAAAGTAAAGAAAAGTTTTTGATTGGGGGGAAGAATAAAAAGGGGTCCGGTCCCAAGATGAAATTATTAAACTACAATTGTTAGAGTCTGAATTTAAGGGACATAAGAATACAGATAAACTTATGGTGGAAAGGTTAAATACTAAAATAGCCAAACAAATCTCGGATAAGAGGAGGCTATTGATTAAAAAGCAGGGTAACCTGGAAGAGGAAACGATTATAGACCAGGAGGTAATAATAAATGATGTACATATGAGTGAGGAGAATGATAATGAAGAGATAGGAGGGGAGAGGGTAAGTGAGGAAAGAAGGTACCTTGATGGGGCTAGGCGAGAAGATGAGATAAGTGGAGATAAAAGGGATTATAGGGATGAGTCTTGAGAAGAAGTAATTAAAATTATGGAAGAGGGATTAGGAAAGACAAAAACTATCACGAAGGAGTACAATGAGTTTATGGATAAAGTGATTAGGAAGATAGGTAAAGGAAAAGAAGATAACAATGGTAAGAAAAAGAGTAAGGAGGTAGGAACGAAAGTAAAGAGTGGCAGGCAAGGAAAGGAAAAGAAAGAGAATAAAGCGAAAAGAAGATTTAGTAGAAAGAAAGGAAAATTTAAAGAAATTCAAACTATGTATAAGAAGAATAGACAGCGATTAGCGAGGACCCTAATGGGGGAACCATCCAATGATGGATGCCCCCTCAATAAAAAAAGATCTGGAAGATTATTATAAAATAAGATTATCTAAGACAAATGATAAATGTAACTTGAGGGGATTTGTTAAATACGCTAAAGGGAGTGAAGACTCTGTAGAGGAGATTCTGTTGGGTCCGATGACGGTGGACGACGTCAATCAGATCATTAAGGCGATGGACGTCGACACCGCTGCCGGGCCCGATGGGATAACCTTAAAAGAGATAATAAAGATTTTTGATAGAGATACCACTTTGCTACCCAGGTTATATACCCTGTGAATTAAAAATGGTAATATCCCAGACCAGTTAAAATTGAGTAGAACGGTGTTAATTCCTAAAGTAAACGATAAAGAAGAACTTAAAGATATTAACAATTGGAGACCCATAACAATTGGGCTGATTTTGTTAAGATTGTTTACAAAAATTATGGCGGCTAGATTAAATAGGATAATTAAGCTTAATAAAAGACAAAAAAGGATTTATGACTGTAGTGATGGGGTGCGAGGAAATTATTAAAATTTTAGAGAATATCATGGAAGGAGCTAAGAAGAAGAAGAAAGACTTAGCGGTGGTCTCTGTTGACCTGGCTAAGGCCTTCGACACCGTTGGTCATAAATTGATTTTAACAGCCCTGAGGAGACTCCATCTACCATTTTTATTTACTAAACTAATAACTAGCCTATATGAGAATAATGTAACGCAGAATGAAGGTTTTAAGTGTAAAACGGAAAAAAAATAGTATATTAAGAGGTGTTAAACAAGGTGATGCATTATCACTTATTTTATTTAATATAGTGATGGATCCCCTCATTGCCACCATCGAAGATAGACAAAAAGGGATATTTTTAGTTGTAGATGGTAGGAGTTGTCATTGTGCTACGCTGGGTTTCGAAGATGATATTGCGCTTATCAGTGATTCATATGAGGGGATGAAATATAATTTAAAATTGATATAGAAATTCTGCATAAACACGGGAATGGAGATCAATGTTAGGAAGACCAAAGGGTTTCATCTTACCGTCAAAAACAAAACAATAATTTTTAATGATAAAGATAATTGGAAATTTAACGATGGAGCTATTCAATTTGTTGAACCGGGTCAGACAGATAAGTACTTAGGAGCAAAGATAGACCCATGGGTTGGTACAGCCCTAGCTGACTGGGAGGCTAAATTAGAAGGCTGGATAAATAACCTAAAAAGATCACCCCTTAAACCAACACAGATATTAGAAATTTTAAAAACATATTTTATTCCCAGATTATACAATTATTTATTTTTATCAAAGTCCTCTGTGAACTATTTAAACAAATTGGATAATATAATTAAAAACGCGATTAAGGAAATTTTACATCTTCCACAATCCATCACGGATGGCATTTTATATGCCAAAAATCGTGATGGTGGCTTGGCAATTACCAGGTTGGCTACTTTTATTCCGACATCGATCATAAGGAAGTACGGGACTCTCCATAAGTCCTCGGAAGAAATTGTGCATGCCTCGTTTCAGTTCGAGGGCGAGAGTATTATGGAGAGAATGAAGAAACTAAGTAAATTGAAGTCGTTGGAATTGGTTTGGAATCCAAACGTTAACAGGCAATTGGCAGAAGTCAACGCTATCAATGAAGAAAGTGATGAAGATATTGATGAACTTAGCAATACCAATTATGCGAAGTGGAGATCCAAGGAGATTGATAAATGGTTGGCTCTCCCCTGCCAGGGGTCAGGTATTCACTACTTCAAGAACGATAGTATATCGAACAACTGGCGTAGGAATATTCAATTTATGAAATCTTCGCAAGTAACCAACTCGATCCTATTAAGGACCAACCTGTTTCCGACAAGGGCGTCCTTGTCGTATGGACGACCTTTCAATATCAAAGCCTGTGGAAGGTGTAATGAAACCTCGGAAACTCTGGCACATATCTCGGGATGGTGCCCCTTTGTTAAAAATATGCGTATCAAAAGGCATAATAGAGTGGCCGAGGAACTTGTTAAATTTGTTAGAAAGAATGGGTGGACAAGCTTTGTCGAACCTAGAATCAAGGATAAAGAAGGGAAACTTTGGATCCTGGATTTAATATTTTAAAAGGATAACCGAATAATAGTAGCGGATGTAACAATTAAGTCAGATCTCCAAATCAATTCCTTAGAAGCAGTTTGGGAGGAGAAGGCTAACAAATATTAACATCTGAAAGAAGGGATTATGGACCTCACAGGAAGAGGAAACACATCCTTCTATGGATTCGTGTTGGGCTCCCGAGGGAAATGGTTGGAGAAGAATGGAGAGTTAATGAAGGACCTCGGGATATTGAAGTTTAAATCTTTTGCCCAGAATATTACGAACCTGGTTTTATCATTAACTCTTGAGTTGCTAAGAACTTTTATGGACTCTTAAACCTCTCCAAACGACATAATTTAATAATTTTTGATATCTTTTTATAGATTTTTAGATTAGTTTCAAATATTTTAATTAATTTTAGAGGTTTTAGATTTTAGAATTTTAGTAAATAAAGTTTGTATTTTAATTTCACGTTTAAACGGTTGTGGGTAATATTGGTGATAAAATTAAAATTTCCACGCTCAACACAGCAGGTGATGAGTGATAAACTATATTGAAAGGTTGAATAACCCAACTCATCCCTGTCCTTGGTGAATTATGTCTTTCCATGATTTTTTTTAGTGCACCATTCCCTTAACATCATCCGGCTGTGGTTTCGCTGGATAGGGGTATTTTTTTTTATGTGTCGACGAGCGACAGAAAAACTCGAAACGGCCACGATCCATCATGCATGGTGAGTGCAACTAAGTGCCCCAGCAGGCTACTCTGATGTACTGATACAAAGTGGCTTCATTTAGACAGATAACAGAGAAATACAATAATTCATAAGGAAGGAACGTTAATTGGCCGGTCTGTGTGTGCTTGATTAATCACTCCTACAGGGCCTCAGCCATTCATCAGGTGACACCAACATACCCAGCCGGGTTAGGCGCCTGCTCACGCAATAAACTCCTGTCATAAAGAGGTACCAGTCTGAGCTAATTGGAGAGCTCATAAGGTAACCTTGCACAGCTCCCATGTCAGGTTGTTTTACAAAATTGCTTCTTAGCAAGGTGGGCCAAACTTTAGATCACAAATTGGCTTCCTTATTGATTTGTGCCAGAATCTCTTCAATGTTAGGCATGGATTTTTTTAAAGCTAGGAACAAACTCCTGCTTTTCGAGAACTGAATCGCGAAAGAGAGAGCTCAGAAGAGCCAGGAGGAAACACGAGAAGTTGTTTGCGGACAGGATGACGGTAAACCCGAAGGTTTTCTATAGGTATTTGGGGAATAAAAAACGACGAGAGTAAGATTAGGGCCAATCAATGAGAGTAGTGGGAAGTTGTGTGTGGAGTCAGAGGAGATAGGGGAAGGGCTACATGAATATTTTTCGACTGTATTCACTCTAGAAAACGACAATGTTGTCGAGGAGAATACTGAGATACTGGCTATTATGCTAGGTCAGATTGAGGTTCACAAGGAAGAGGTATTAGAAATCCTGCGGAGTGTGAAAATAGAGAAGTCCCCTGGACCGGTTGGGATTTATCCAAGGGTCTTCTGGGAAGCCAGGGAGGAGGTTGTTGAGTCTTTGACATGTATCTTTAAATCGTCATTGTCTACAGGAATAGTGCCAGAAGACTGGAGGATAGCAAATTTGGTTCCCCTGTTCAAGAAGGGGAGTAGAGACAACCCTGGTAATTATAGACCAGTGAACCTTACTTCAGTTGTTGGTAAAGTGTTGTAAAAGGTTACAAGAAATAGGATTTATAATCATCCAGAAAAGAATAATTTCATTCGGGGTAGGTCGTGCCTGACAAACCTTATTGAATTCTTTGATAAGGTGACCAAACAGATAGATGAGATTAACCAGTTGATGTGGTGTATATGGTTTCAGCAATTCATTTGGTAAAATTCCTCACCGTAGGCTATTGTACAAAATATAGAGAAATCGGATTGTGGGAGATATAGCAGTTTGGATTAGTTATTGGCTTGCTGAAAGAAGACAGAGGGTGGTGGTCGATGGGGATTATTCACCATGGAGACTAGTTACGAATGGTGTACAGCAAGCGTCGGTGTTGAGTCCACTGCTGCTCGTCATTTTTATAAACGACTTGGATGACAGCATAGAAGGGTGGGTTCGTAAAATTGCTAACGACACTAAGGTCGGTGGAGTTGTGGACAGTGACGAAGAATGTTGTAGGTTACAGAGAGACATAGATAAGCAGCAGAACTGGGCTGAGAGTTGGTAAATGGAGTTTAATGCGGACAAGTGTGAGGTAATTCACTTTGTTTGGAGTAACTGGAATGCGAAATTCTGAGCTAATGGTAAGATTTTTGGTAGTGTAGATGAGCAGAGACCTAGGTTTCCAGGTACACAGGTCCTTGAAAGGTGCCACCTAAGTTGACAGGGTTGTTAAGAAGGCATACAGTGTTTTTGCTTTCATTAATAGAGGAATCGAGCTCCGGAGCCATGAGGTTATGCTACAGCTGGACACAACTCTGGTGCGGCCGCACTTGGAGTATTGCGTACACTTGTGGTCACAGCATTATAGTAACGATGTAGAAGCTTCGAAAAGGGTGCAGAGGAGATTTACTTGGAAGTTGCCTGTTATGGAGGGAAGGTCTTACGAGGAAAGGCTGAGGGACTTGAGGTTGTTTTCATTGGAGAAAAGTAGGTTGAGAGCTGACTTAATAGAGACATTAAAGATAATGAGAAGGTTAGATCGGGAGGATAGGGAGAGTCTTTTACAAGTATGGTGACGGCGAGCACGAGGGGGCAAGATTTGAATTGAGGGGTGATAGATATAAAACAGATGTCAGAAGTCGTTTCTTTACTCAGAGAGTAGTAAGGGTATGGGATGCTTTGCCTGCAATGGTAGTAGATTCGCCAACTTTAAGTACACTGAAGTTGGGAAATACCTGTCAATACAGACATGCTCCCTGGTATCCCCTGCAAATAATAGCAGACTACCCGGGATGCTGTGTGTAATTACCGACACTCTCTCTGGGATACCCCTGAAAATATCAAAACACAGCACAGCCCCCCCCCCTTTGCAAATAAGAACATCGTCACCGGTATCCCCTGTAAGTACTGACACAGTCCCAAGAACACCACCTGTAAATATTGACACACTTCCCAGGAGCCTCCTGTGAATCCTGGCAATCTCCCCGAGATCCCCCTGTAAATAACGATACACTGCCTGGGACCTGCTCACGGCTCAATAAATACAGGCATTCTCCACGGGATCCCACTGCAAGCAGCGACACTATCTCAGGACGCAAACCCTGTAAATACCGACTCAACCCCAGGGACACCCCTTCTAAATACTGACACATTTGCCGGGACAAACTTGTGAATCCTGGCACACTCCCAGGGACGCCCATGTAAATAACGACACACTGCCTGGGACCCCATCTGTAAATACTGACACTCGACCCGGGTTCCCTCTTTAAAGACTGACATTCTCCCAGGGACACCTCGCTGTTAATACCAACACAATTCCCAGGTCCAGCGTGTCAATACTGACGCGCTTCCGGCACCCCCACGTAAATACTGACATGCTCCACTTGACGCCCCTGGAAATGCCGACAGACTCCCCAGGTCTCCCTGATAATACCAACACACTCCCTGGGACCCCATCTGTAAATATTGACAAAGTCTGCAACCTCTTGTGAATACCAAGACACTCCCCGGGACACCCTATATATATCGACACACTCTCCAGGACCCCCCTGTTAACAAAGACACACTCTCCAGAACCCTCACATAAATAAAAACACACTCCCCAGGACCCACTTGAAATACTGGCACACTCCCCGGGACCCCACTATAAATACAAGCACACTGCATGGAACCGCCCTGTAAATGCTGACTCATTCCCAGGGACACCCGGTAAATACCAACATATTCCCCAGGACACACTGTCTATATCAACACTTTCCCCGGGACCTCCCTGTAAGTATTTACACACTCCCTGGTATCCCCCTGTTAATAATGACACACTCTCCGGGACCCTCTCCGTAAATGCAGACACTCCCCCTGGGACACCCCTGTAAGTACCGACACACTCCACAGGACTCCCCTAGAAATGTTAGATTACATTTTCCACAGTGTGGAAACAGGTCTTTCACCCCATTAAATCCACACCACTCCTTCAAAGAGAAACCCATTCAAACCCATTCCCCTACCCGATATTCACACCTGACGAACGCACATAACACTATGGGTAATTCAGCATGGCCAATTCACCTGACCTGCATATCTTTGAATTATGGGGTGAAACCGAAGCACCCGGAGGACGCTCATGCAGACACAGGGAGAATGTGCAAACTCCACACAGACAGGCGTGATTAAAAATAAACAACCCTGGTCCTGTTGGCAGCAGTGCTAACCACTGAGCCACCATGCCTCCCAATACTGACACACTGGGACCCCCTCTAAATACTGACATTCTCCCCGGGAAAACCTATAAATACAGTCACATTGCGCTGGAGCTCCACTATAAATACTTTCCACTTCCCAGGATCCCCTGCAAATGCTGAAAGCACCCATGGAAATTCCCTGTGAATAATTACCACCATGGAAATACCGACAATCTCCTTGGGAACACACTGAAAACACTGGCGCTCAACCCTAGACCATCCACATAAATACCGATGCTGTCCCCCTTACGCACACTGTAAATGCTTAGAGTCTCCACAAGATCCCCCTATAAACACCGACACTCTCCTCGTAGACCCCTGCAAGTAATAACACAGTGCCTGACATTCCCTTGCCAATGCCTATACTCTACCGGAGACTCCCCCACCCCCATAAAAACTGACACACTCCCTGGGAGCAACTGCAAAAACATACACTCTTCTCAGGAACCCGCTGTAAATACCAATACACTCCCAGGGACCCACTCCATCCATGCCATCACGCTCCCGGGACCCCACATAAACACTGACACCCTCCAGGACTCCCTTGTAAATAAGGACACACTCCCCGGGACGTCGCTTGAAATACTGGCACACTCCCGAAGACACCACTGTAAATATAAATACACTCAGCGGGACACCCTGTATACACCAACGCACTCGTCGGAACATCCCTGTAAATATAAGCACACTTCCAAGAATCACTCTGTAAATATTGATAGGCTCCCCAGGAATCCCCGGTAAAAACTGATACACTCCCTTCCCACGCTGTCTCGTCCTCTCTCTCTAAGACCCCTCTTCCTCTGTCTCTGTCTCTGTCTTCCTCTCCCACCCTCTTTCACTCTTTAACCTCTCCCACATTTTGTCTATTTAACCCAATCACACGCTCTCTCGACGAGCTCCCACTCTCTCTCTCTACACCCTCCCAATCTCTCCCTATCGTCTCTCTCTATACCCGACTCTCTTTGCACCTCCCTCTCTCACTGCAAACATCACCCACTCTCCCCATCTCTCTTGCTGGACCCGTCCCACACTCTCTGCCCTTTTGCCACTCTCTCTCTCCACCCGCTCCCACTCTGCCTCTCTCTACACCCTCCCTCTGTCTCTCTCCCCACTCCCACTGTGTCACGGTCTCCCCACTCCAATTGTCACTCTCGCTGTAAACTCGCCTCTCTCTCTCCCCCCACGTCCACTCTCTACACGCTCCTGCCCTCTCGCTTCCCCACAAATCTCTGTCTCTTCATCATCCCACTCTTAATCGCTGTAGCCCGCCCACTCTCTCTTTGCCACCTGCTACTCTCACTCGCTCAAAGCTACCTCTCTCTCTCCCTTCCCACACTCTCAACCGTCTGTCTCTATACCCTCGACTCTCTCTCCGCCCAAACATTTCCTATTCCCACTATCTCTCTTTCTCTACCCCATCCCATTCTCTCTTCCCTCCTCCAATTATCTCTCTGCCCTTCTCACAATCTGTATTTCTCTAACCCCTCCCAGTCTCTCCACCACCTCCCACCCTCTCGCTCTCTCCACCTTCCCACTCTCTCTTCGGCCCTCCAACTCCACCTCTGTAACCTATTCCCGTCTAGCCCCTTCCTCCCCCTCTCCACATCCCTCTCTTTCTATCTGCTTCCCTATCACACTTTCTCTTCTCCCGCCTCGCACTCTGTCTCTATCTACGCCCTTCCACTCTTTCTACTACTCGAACTCTCTCTCTTTCTCTCTCTATCCCACGACCTCTATGTCTCCCTCACTGTCTTTCTCCGTCGATTTCTCATTCTACCCTGCTCCCATTCTCTCTGTCTCCCCCTCACTCTACTCCTATCTCCACCTCTCTCTTTACCCCTTCCCACTGTCTCTCTCTACACCACCAACTTTCTCGACCCCACCATCTCTCTCTCTCTTTCTCTCTATAACCCACTCCCTCTCTCTCTTTCCCCTACTCTCTGTCTCCCTCCTCCCTTTCAATCTGACAGAACTTCGCTTCCTCTCTCTCTATGTCACACACACTCTCTCGCTGCTCCTTCCCTCTCCCTCTGCCACAGAGATGCGGGAGGGTTGGAGTGGCTCTGGCGCTTTTGGGGGATGGTAGACAGATTAGACGGATATCGGGGTTGGAAGGAGGGAGAAAATGGGAGAGAGATGGATCGGCGGGAGGGAGACAGAGATAGCAGGAGAGTGAGAGAGAAAGAGATGGAGAGAGAGAGGAGTTGAGGCAGGTGGAGCGACGGCGTGAGAAACAGAGAGAGTTGGGGGCAAAAGAGACTGAAAAGGAGAGGGGCAGAGGAAGAGAGAGATTGAGGAGAAAGAGAGAAATGAGATGAAAGATGGGGAGAGGAAATAGGGAGTGCGTTCAAGAGAGGGGGTGAGGAGAAGGAGTGAGAGTGAGGGTTTGAAGTGAGAGAGAAAGAGAAGGATGCGATTGAGTGGATGTGGAGGGAACGCGGTCGAGAGATGATCTTTGCCGATGGCCAGGTCGGAATGGGGGCAACCTAGATGTGAAAGCAAGGCCAGAGGGAGTTACACCCATCTCCTGAGCTCATGCTTCAGTGCTCTCCGCTTCCCTGAGGACCAGGACTTGGAGCTGAGTCTGTCTCTCTCCAGCTCAGCTTCCTCAACACAACGACAAACAATAACATCATTCGCTCTGCTGCTCGTCACTTTGTGATGAACATTTTTATTGTTTACAAACTGAAGTGATTGATACAGTAGGTGCAACGGTGCCTTTTCTCACTGGCCACTGAGATGTGAGAAACATTGAAATGAGTCCCCGTGTCTCTGTAACCAGCCTGTGGAATACGGATGGAGAAACCGACACTACCCTCAGTCTGTTACCATAATGACAAGCTGTCCCAACTCGGAAACACTGAACTGAAGTCAGAAAATCCCGATGGATTGATTAATAAGTGAATTTATTTGATTGGTTAATTTGGGTGAAGGGATATGTCAGTACATTCTTCAGCTGCTGTCTGAACTTAGTCTGGGTCACGACATAAATCACGGTGTTTGTGCAGCAACTGAGGAGCTGCAGCATGAAGCCCAATTCCTGAACGAAAGAATGGGGAATCACAAGAATATCCATAATCCAATACATTCTGTTCCAGATAGAATGCATCATTAACGTTGACCATAACAGGATGAAATTGGCCGAGATCACGAACAGTAAAATGATGGAAATTTTTCGGTTTTTCATCTCAGTGTCCGACTGAGCGTCCCCATTGGTGTGAGCCCGGAGTCTCTTGCGGGCTCTGCTGGTGAATAAAATGTGTCTGACAGTGAACACATTGAGCAACAGAATCAGGACAAATGGGAGAGCTGGGGTTAGAATTTGGTGAAGGAACTCATTTGTGATCCAGAAACGGGAGGAATAAGCATCGTCTATTGCCACACAAAACCAGGGGTCATTTCCCAGGCGATACCGAGCGGTGAGCAAAAAATACCAGAAAATGTTCTTTAAGCTGCTCAGCACGGTCACTGCTCCCAGAACCACAGCTGCCGTTTTCTCACGGCAATATTTAATTTTCAGCTTCTGGCAACAAATGGCCACAAACCGATCAAAGGTGAAAGAGACAGTGAACCAGACAGAACAGTCAGTGGCTGCATAAAGCAGGACAGCATGGATATTACACACAGGGATGGAGTACAGGAAATAAAACTTTGTCCGATAAGCAATGGGAATGTGTCTCAGTATCAGGTCGAGGATAATGACCAGTAGATCCGCCGCTGCCATCGACCCCAAGTAACGTCTGACACACGGAGACAATCCACAATCTTTATATGACAAGACATAGATCGTCGCTATGTTCACTGTGAGGAAGAGAAACACATACATTAACCATTTGCCTGGAGGCAACGTCACCAGTTTGATTGAAAAAGCAGTGAGATATTTCCAATGTGTCACTGTATTCAGAGATTAACTGAAATAATTGGAGCTGAAATAACAAACGGGATGGTCTGAATTATGGATAAAAATGTGTCATAGAACACATTAAACCCTCCGTCCCCAAAACATAGAGGCACATCCATATGAACAGATGGTTTCCAGAATATTCTCACACACTAGATCACTCCAGAGTAGAAACAAGTCACTGGTTCGAGATCCTAATACAGAGGTTGAAAACGCTGCTGTCCTCAAGGATTCTGTTTCAGTTCCTTGAAGACAAACGGAGGTTGGAAATTTCAGTCTTTTAGTCGAAATTGTAGTTGATCAAAGTGAAAAAATGGAAAAGCAATGAAAACGTATTCACGTCTTTAACTGCCTGGGATGACTTTGGGAATGTGTCTCCTTCTCTCTGGAACAGGATCTCCTCCCTCTGGAACTTATCTTTTGTTCAATTCACTGATGCTTGGCCGTTCACAAATAATGTCTGAGATGGAATGTTCCAGAGAATATCGGTTATAGAATATATGGCGAGAAAGTGAGTACTGCAGATGCTGGTGACCAGAGTTGAAAAGTGTGATGTTGGAAAAGCGCAGCAGGCCAGGCAGCATCCGAGGTGCAGGAGAATCGACGTTTCGGACATAAGCCTGAAAAAGGGCTTATGCCTGAAACGTAGATATTTCCTGCTCCTCGGATGCTACCTGGCCTGCTGCGCTTTTCTAGCACCACAGTTTTCAACTATTGAATATACAGTACAGAATGATCTGGGATTATATGTATTAGAGAATGTTGGGTACAGAATGGTCCAGAGCATTTCATTTATGGAAGGTCGGGAAGAGAATGTTCTGAGTCATGTCAGTTCTAGTATGTTGGATATAGAATGTTCCTGGGAATATCATTTATAGAATGTAGAGTACAGAATGTACAAGCCATGTGGAGTAGAGAATGTGCAATGTCATTTATAAATGTTGGGTAGAGAATATTCCGTGAAATCTTCAGTTGCTACACTGTCACTACTCCGCATCTTTCCCTCTGCTGCATCAATAACTAAATCGGTGCCACCTCAAGCTTCCACGAGGAGGATCAACAGTTCTTCAATTTCCTAAACGGATTCTACCCTGACCTTAAGGTCACCTGGACCATCTCACACACCTCACTCCCCTTCATGGACCTCTCCATCTTCATCTCTGGTCACTGACTAACCACGGACATCTACTGCAAAACGACAGATTCCCAGAGCTACCTGGACTACAGCTCCTTCCATACTTTCTCCGGGATAAACGCCATCCCTTATTCCCAATTACTCTGCCACCTCCCCACATACTCCCAAGTTGACTAATTCCATCTCATAAAAATGACAAATGACCTCCTTCTTCCTTGACCACTAATGCCCTTCCCACGTAGTCGACGATGCCATCCAGCGCATCTCTTTCATCTCCCATACCTTCCCACTTGAACACCACCACTCCCAACGCAACAAGGACGGAACCTACAGTCTACACCTTGCAGCCCACCAACCAGTAGATACTTCTCTTCATTCTCAGCCACATTCACCACCTACAAACCACACAGTCAGAGATATATTTTCTCCCTACAGCTATAAGTGTTCCCGAGAGAACATTCCCTCCGTGACTCCCTTGCCAGATCCACGCTCATCCACCAGTCCACACCCCATTCATGACACCATTCCCCAGCCAAGGCAAGAATTGAAAAGCCTGCGCCAACACTTCTTCCCTCACCTCTGTCCAAGACCACAAAGGGTCCTTCTACATCGGACAGAAATTTACCTGTACTTCAGCAAATCGCATTCACTATATAAGTTGCACCCAAAGTGGTCTCCTGTACATTCGGGAAACTGGATGCTAACTTCTGGATCATTTCAGTGAATATCTCTGGGACACCCGCACTAACTAACTCCATCGTCCCGAGGCTGAACACATTAACTCTCCCTCCCACTCCAGCAAAACATTGAGGTCCTGGACCTCCTCCAATCACCAACCCCTGACCACCCGACGCCAGGACGAAGAACTGCCTTGCAACTCTGCAACCACATGCGTTCAATGTGGATTTCAACAGATTCTTAATTTCACGTCCCCCTGGATTTATCCTAGGTCAAACCCTACAGATCGGCACCACCATCCTAACTTGTCGATCACCTTTCCTATCTATCTGCTCCACCGTTTTCTCCGACTTATCATCAACGGTCCCACATCCATCACCTATCGTATTCACAGCTACCTTCTCACCAACACCACTCCCTCCCATTTTTCACACGAGCACCATGGCCCACAAGCAAGAATCCTAATTAAAAAGCTAATACCCAAAACGTCAATTCTACTGCTCCTTGGATGCCGCCTGACCTACTGTGCTGTTCCATCGTCATATTCACAGAATGAGCATTGATGGATAATGTTCATAAAGCCCCATCACCACACCTGTGTATATCCTAACACCCGACACTGTGGAATACATTTAGGAAAGTAGTTACCCTGGAATTACTCAACACTGACTTCAGAATCAGGGGAATCTCATGGTGAGAGGTCAAATTTGGTCATGGACATCGCCAGATGATGTACATCTACAGCCCTCGTTGACAACTCAGTTCTCCATGACGTTGAAAACAATCGGCTGAAGCACTGAGACAGACAAAGACACAGGATGTACTCTGAGTGTGGGACTATAATGGCCCTCATCAAGAGTGTTTCTGCAGGTCCACCAAAGACTAAGCAAAGCGAGGCGACAAATATACAGGAGCAAGACTTTGTGAAGTGATGCGCGAAACAAAAAGAGTGAATCATTCTAACAAAAAAAACTTGTCACACATGGATGTGCCCCAACAGTATGTGTAGGATTGGGAAGCACACATTCCTGACCGCGGGAACGTCTCAGTCTCATATTCAAGATACTGCCCATATATTATTTGGCACTACTTCATGTGAAGAAGGACATACTTGTAATGGACGGAGAAAATGGAACTTGGGCATTCACGAGGCACTGCGGGATGTCGATAGCTGTGGCATCAATGGCCTTCCGTCCATCATAAAGTCAGAAGTGGAATGTTCACTGATGGTTCCAATATATTCATCACCATTCACAACTACACCTAAACTTAATCAAGCTATTCAGACCATCAAGAGTTTTTAGCAGGGATAGAATGAGTCCATTCAGTCATTCGAGGGAGTTACTCAGCAACGTGAACAGATCTTTTAATCTCTCATGCCTGTTAAACGGGAAATGAAAGGAAACATTCATCCTTTCAAAACAGCCACATAGAAATACGTCGTGGACTGATTAGTAAGGCAGGTGCGAAGATAGATTCAGTTTAAATCAGTCTTTTTCAGTTTACCACACATTAACAACTGCAGTGATACAGTGACCAGTGCTGGGGCTTCAACTATTTGCAAACAATATCAAGGTTTGCATAAATGCAACAAACGTGTTCTTAGTAAATTTGAAACGACACAAAGTGAGACAGGAAGTGAAGTTATCAAGACCAGATAGAAAATCTCTATTTGTACAATCAATGGACAACAATTTGACAGCTGGAATAGAACGTAGGTAACCATGAATCTCTGAATGTTTCAGGCAGATAAAACGTTGTATAAACAGAGAGAGATCACAGGACTTAATAATACAGTGTGTACTGGAGGTTTCACTCTGATACTCTCAGATATCAGAACTGTTGCTTCATCTCCCTGAAGGTCTGCTCCCCGATGTACCCGGGGGCCCATTGCTCTCAGTGCACATGTGGTAGTTTGTTGTGGTTGGTTGACGACTGGGACTCAAATTTATTTCCTCTTGGAAAATAAGGCAGTGTATGTCATGGAGCTGATAAACTCATATCATTTTGGAACGAGTGATTGTCATTCCCTTAGTTTGCTAATAGTTCCTGGAAATGGTAGATATTGTCCACAAGTTAACTTTATAATTAGGGGCAATTCTGATGGTGTTCGGCAGGAAAATACAAAACATGATCAGAGCGAAACTGTTTGCAGGTAGTGGGAATCTTTCAAAACCGAGATCATTAAAGTCCAGGGACAACGTGTTCCTGTTAGTGTGAAGAGGAATGCTCGCAGGAGTAGTGTATAGCTCATTACAGGGGATATTGTGCTTTGGTCAAGGAAAAGAGAAGGAGGCATGTGTCGGGTGTAGGAAGCGTGGATCAAAGGAATCCCTTGAGCATCCAAGGTGTTAGAGTACACTGACAGCGGAAATCAGACGGACAAAAAGGGCTGACATCCTTCAAGTACATTAAGCACAAAAGAGAAACTAAGGAGAGAATATGGCTGTTTAAAAGTCAAACAGCTACCGATGTGTGTTTCTACAGGAGATGAATTAGATTTATAACGTTTATTGTCACATTTACTCACATGAGAACAGTGAAAAGTTTACAAGTCACGACATGTGACGCAATCTAACATAAAAATGTAAACTCATCCAGCTACAGAATCTTAGTGAAACATGGAAAAGTAAATGTATCAAAGTTAAAATGTAAAATATTACAACCCTTCACTTAACAGTGGAAATATAGAACGACAATTCTCAGTTCAACAACACAGTGCGTAAGCGCTTAGCCATGCTGGGTTCTCATTCCTCATAAGGACGCAACTTCCCAGACACCTATGCCATACAGCCTGGTCCTGTTCGATGTGTGAGATCATACCCAAATATATCCCACATAAGTATTTACTATGAAGAAAAAAACATGGAAGTGATGCAACTCAGGGAAATAAATCCATGCAGTGATGTTTTGAAACGAGACCAAATTACAGAAGAGGAAATGCTAAAGGTCTTAAAATGCATAACCGTAGAAAAATACCCGGGAGCTGTTCAGGTGTATCCCAGGTCATTGTGGGAAGCTGGGGAAGAAATTGTGGAGACCCTAGCGGAGATATTCATATTATACTCAGAGTTGTGAAGAAGGGTCATGGACCCGAAGCATTAACTCCGTATTCTCTGAACAGATGTTGCTAGACCAGCTTAATTTTTCCATATAAATGTTGTTTTGTTTCTGAAGAAATATTTGCAGTTCTTTCAGATTTTATTTGTACCATTGAGAACCATTGGTGACGTGATGAAGGGTTCGAAGACAGTTAATTTTGGAATACTAAATTTAAAACGGCTGCAAGGAAAAGGCAGGGAACTACAGAGCGGTGAGCTTGATGTCAGGCGTGCGAAAGTGTTTGGGACAGTTTCTCAGAGACAGGATTGACGTGCATTCGGAACGGCAGGGGCTGATTTTGGAGTTGCCACGGCTTTGTGTATGAAAAAACGTGCCTCGCAAACTTGTTTGAAAATCTTCATGAAAAGCAGCATACATTGTCAATGTGGACGTTAGTGAGGCCAAGAAAGTTCTGCATGGTAGTCTGCTTAATAAGGTTAGATCACAGGGGATCAGGGAGAGCTAGACATTTCGATTAAAAAAATAGTTTGACTGCAGGCGACAGACTGTGGTTGGAGAGATTTGTTGTCCTAACTGATAACCTGTGACCGGCAGTGTGCCACAGGACCAAGCAGCTGCTGTTTGTTCTCTTCATAGATGATTTGGATGAGAATATACGTACCATGGATCGTACGTTTGTAGACAAAACAAAATTTGTGTTGGAGTGGAAGGTGAGAGGTTCATTTCAAATGACAATGAGATCTTGATCAACTGGATCAGTGGGCCACGTAATGGCAGATGGAGCTTTATGCAGATAAATACGAGGTGTTGCATTTTGATGGACAAATAAGACAGAATTTAATAGTTAACGGTAGGACCCTAGGGAGTGTTGTCGAGCAGAGACACCCGGGGTGGAATTAGAAAGTTGCTTGAAAGTGGACTGGCAACTAGATCGGGAAGTGAATAAGGCGTTCGAAATTCTTACCTAATCGGACAGAGCATTGAGTATAGGAATTGGGACATTATGTTATTGCAGTACAAAAGAATTATACAGACATACGGGGTATGTTTGCTCGCTGAGCTGTAGGTTTGGTATCCAGACGTTTCATTACCTGGTTAGGTAACATCATCAGAGGCGTCCTCCAAGTGAACCGAAGCTGTTGTCTCCTGCTTTCTATTTATATCTTTCTCCTGGATGGTGCTCCTGGGGTTTGTGGTGATGTCATTTCTTGTTAGTTTTCTGAGGGTTTGATAGATGGTATCTCGATCTATGTATTTGTTTATGGCGTTGGGGTTGGAGTGCCAGGCTTCTAGGAATTCTTTGGCATGTCTTTGCTTAGCCTATCCCAGGATAGATGTGTTATCCCAGTAGAAATGATGTTTCTTTTTTTCATTCCGAATTTGTTTCCCCACTGTAATGTCAGGAACCAAATCTCCAGTGCTTTCCTGCGCTGGCCTAAAAGTGACTCCAGACTCACAGACATGTGATAAACTCTTCAAAGGTCTCTGTAATGGCCATTCAAGTCCCATAATTGTATCAAACAGCTCTAAATTCATAAAGGGTAAAACCGAATGGAACACACGACACTTGCATCTGAATTGGAAAAGGGAATTGGAAACACAATCCTGTCGACTCCGCAGTGACATCCTTCCTAATATCTGAAAACTTGTGACAACGTTTTCAGAGCTGTCCCACAGATTGTTCAGAAACACCAGCAAAGGCGTAGGCTGTTCAACACATTAGGCCTTCACCATTCTCGTTCATGGCCGAACATCTCCTGAATACATTTGTCACCCACAATGTGCGTAACCCTTCATCTGATTGACCTTGGAAAAATATAAAATAGGAACTGTAGTTGTCCATTGGCTCGGTTGACTTTTCCATCCAATGCAACATAATAATGGCTGACGGTCTATTTCCACATCGATACCCTACTCTCTCCACATTGCTTTGGTGTCTAAAAATACTTACTGGCGTTCAATGTCTTGATTTCCACAGCCTAATGTGGGCGAGAATTGCCGAGGTTCACCAGTGACTGAGTGCAGATATTTATTCTCATCTCAATGCAGAGTGGCCTGCCTGTTCTTAATACTGTCACCCCATGTTTTAGTCGTCCCAGTCAGGCGAATTATCATTCCTGCTTCCAATCCGTCTCGCCCTGTCAGACTTCTATATATTTCACTGATATCTCCACTCACTTGCCAAAACCCCATGGAACACAGGCCCAGTTGTCCCAAACATGTTACCACAACATGCTTCTTATCCGAGAGATCAGACTGGTCATCCCTCACTGCACGAACTCAATGTCATGTTCATTTGGTAAAAAGAGGAAAACTGCACACTGTACTGCACAGTGTTCGACATTTCCTCTCACTGAGGGCCTATACAGCTACTTACACCTGTACTCAAATCTCCTTGAGATGAGAGTCAGCAGACCATTTATCTTCCAAACTGTTTTCTGTTCCCGCAATACTTACTTCAGTGGCTGGTGTACAGGGAGATCCAGATCGTTTTCAGTGTTACAGCTACTCAATTGGTGCGTGTATGTTCACTGGTCAGCATGCCAATGCCATTCCCACTATTGACTTTTCGCTTCAGAACTCATTGTCCTGAATGGACCTGAGCGACTACACAGATGGAAACAAAAAAAGGAGCATCAGTCCCTTTATAGATCAACATTTTACACCCTATTCATTTTCAATTGTTAGGCTGCCGTACTCTACTTCCCCCCAAAGTGCACAATGTCACATCTACCTCCATTGATTTCCATCTACCACATATTTGGCCATTCACTCCACTTGTCTCAATCACGTTAGATTTTTTTTAAATGCTCCTCACCCACACACAATCCGACATTGGGTAATGCTGTATGCAGACTCCGAAATATTCCAGTTGATTCCCTAAACCAAATGTTTAACATGTGTTAGATACAGCTGGCCTCGCCAAAGTTCTGTATAGCTCTGACAATCTATGTATCGATCAATAAAGTCTGTGCCTACAGTCACGTGTGATTCATAAATAAGCTATGAACATGTCCAGTCACATTCTGTGGGGAAGCACCGTCTGAGCTTCCTCGTGTGCTCCATTCATTGAGTACTCCGCTGTCTCGTTCCATCTTGGGTTTTTTGAGAAGGTGACCAAGAAATGTGTTGCTTGAAAAGCGCAGCAGGTCAGGCAGCATTCAAGGAGCAGGAGAATCGACGTTTCGGGCATGAGCCCTTCTTCAGGAAACATGGAAAACATGGTATACATGGAATTCAGTCAAGACTTTAATAAGGTTTCACATGGTAGGCTGTTGGAGAAAATGCTGAGGCGTGCGATTGAGGGTGATTTAGCAATTTCTATTAGAAAATGGCTTTTCTGAAAGAAGGCAGGCCGTACTGGTTGATGGAAAATATTCAGCCTAGAGTCTGGTTACTAGTCGTGTGCCACAAAGTTCTGTTATGGGACAACTGCTGTTTGTCATTCTTTTATAAATGAATTAGACACAGGCATAGGTGAATGAATGAGTAAATTTGCAGATGTCACTAAAGTCGGCGGTGTAGTGGACGGTTTGGAAGAATATTGCAGTTTGCAGGGGGACTTGGATAAAGTGCAGAACTTGGCTGAGAGGTGGAAAATCGAGTTCAATGCAGCTAAATATGAAGTGATTCTCATTGGGAAGAAGAACAGGAAGGCGGAGTACTGAGTCAATGGAAAGATTCTTGGTACTGTGGATGTGCAGAGGAATTTTGGAGTCCATGTACATAGATCCCTGAAAGTTGCCTCAAAGGTGGAGAGTGCTGTTAAGAAGGTATACGGTGTGTTAGGTTTCATTGGTAGAGGGATTGAGTTCTGGAGCCGAAATGTCATATTGCAACTACACAAAACACTGCAGCGGTCGAACTTGGAATATTTCTGGTCACCATATTTCGGTAAGAACGGGGAAGCATTGTGTAATGTGCAGAGGAGATTTACCATGAAGTTGTCTGGTTTGGAGGGAAGGTCTTATGAGGAACACCTGACAGACTTGGATCTGTTTTCATTGGAAAGACAAAGGTTAAGAGGGGATTTGAAAGAGACATGATCAGAGGATTAGAAAGGAAAGACAGTTTAAGTCTCGTTCCTTGGATGATGACGTCAGCTTGTACGGCGGGGCATATCTACAAATTGAAGGGCGATTGATCGAAGCCAGGTATCAGAGGCAGGTTGTTGACTCCGGGAGTGGTTTAGGTATTGAATATCCTACCTACCAATGTAGTTAACTAAGCCACAATCGGGAGATTTAAACAATCCTTGGATAACCATATGGATGACGATGTGATAGTGTAGGAGCACGAACTGAGAACAGTTCACAGCTCGCCACAATATTGAGTACTGAAAGGCCTTTTCTGTCCTGTATTGTTCTTTGTTCTACATTCTTCCGAAGTGTATCAACTCAAATTCATCAGGATTACATTCCATTTGCCACTGATCTGTCCAACTAACCATTTCATCTGTATGGCTTTGTGATATTAGTTCTTCCTCTTCATTGCGACCACCCTGCCAATTGAGGTGAATACATGGGCTGATACCGGAAAGAATGGTCCTAACATCAAGGCAGTACTTAACTAAGGATGGTATCAAGGAGCCTGAGCAAAATTGCACTTCATTAGAATTAATTGTGGCCTCTCCACTCTTTAGAGTCATTCACAGCACAAGGGAAGATACCCATCAATCATCACTGCAGGAGATCCTCAGGGTTGTTCTCTCAGCCCAAACATGTTCAATTTGTCATCGGGAAATCACTGCAGTGTGAATGTAGGCCATGCAGTCCATTGCATCCTCACTGATCAGAAGTGGGGATGTTCACTACAGGTGACACAATGTTCATGTCAATTTATCACTCCTCCGCTCCTAAAGCAGTCTGTATCGTTGTGCAACAAAACGCATAGTGTATTCACTATCGTATTGTTAAAGTACCTGTTACATTCATGTAAGAGTCCTACCAGACGCTGCACCTTTCCACAGAAAATGGAAGAGTTCATTCAGTACCTACTCGGCGCATCGAAACGGTTTGGCAAGGGTGGTTCAGTGGTTAACACCGCTACCTGACAGCGCCAGTGAACCAGAATAGATTCTCGTTTCGGGTGCCTGTCTGTTTGGAGTTTGCACATTCTCTCCGTGTCTGTGTGGAGTTCATCCGGGTGCTCGGTTTCCTCCCACAGTCCAAAGATATGCAGGTCACATGGTGAATTAGCCATGCTATATTGTGCCAGTTGCAGTTGTCAGAGAGAAAGGGGTTTAGGTGGGTTACTCTTCAGAGGGTTGGCGTGGACTTAGTGGGCCGAAAGGCCTGTTTCCACACTGTAGAAAATCTAATTTAATAGACACAGCAAATGCCATCCCCTCTGCCTGTTGCACAGGAAGGCAAGGAGTGTGTTTAGCCCCGCGGGTCATTTACACGAGATCAGAAAGAGACCATTTTACACCTGGAGTCACTTACAAATGACCAGGAAGATATCATGCAGCTTCTCAAGTCACTAACACAGGAAAAGGAAAGTGTGAGGGGTGCGTCATCATCAGAAATAAATGGAACAGGTACTGTATGGATGGACTGCTTCATGTCATTCCTACTCGTAGTACTTCTGTGTTACTTTAGCATTTCTTTTGGTTGTGGAATGAAGCCTTTTTAAAGCTATTTTCAGAGGCGTCCTCCATCTTTGAGACAACAGACCCATGCTGTCTCTGGAGGCCAGAAGCTAGTGAGGAATGTATGACTGTTTCAGTATTAAGGTATTCAGGCTGTTGACAGGATTGTGAACAATATAACGTTGAATGTAAGATCACATAGTAACTACACATTAATGTGTTCAGATTTCAGAATTCCGTTAATTGACATGAGGTTTCTGCACAAACACATAAACTGTCAGGAGTCGAGCATCCTAGATAAAGTATGGGATTTCTTACGTTATCAATGCTGCTTCAGACATAATGAGTGTGCTTTCATAACCATCAAGTTTCAACTTCTTATTGACGCACAGAGCTACATATTGAACACATAGTTAATGCATTCTGTCTTCATGGCAACATCGTGCCAGGGTTTCATCTTGTGAAGCTACTTTGCTCTGTCTCAGTTGATGTAGATAATTATTTATCAAGCAGACTCAGTCTGTACGCAATACTACTGACTCAACAGAAAACTACCATTGAGGTAAATATATTTACTCTGATAATTTAATCATTTTGTATGGAGGACCACACATAGTTCACAATTTACTATCCGGTATGAATTCTGTTCGTGACTTATAACCAAGGACACCCAGGTCCTTTTCAACAACATCACTTCCTGACCTCTGGCCATTTAATAAATATAAATGAGACTTATTACATTTGTTGTTTACATATTAATAATATTTACATCTTCTGAACATCTACTGCCCAAACACTGGTCCTTCTGATAACCCACAAGCCTTCTGTCCAGAGAAAAACACTACTCTCTTCATTCTATCTATTCTCCAATTTTTAATTCATATGTTATATGTTCCACACTTACATGACTTAGGAAAATAATCAGCAATTCTTTAACCAGCTATATTGTCACCTCTTCAATACTCTGACTTGTAGTCATCAGATTCAGCAAATAACCAAGCTTCAATTAAATGCGATTTTGAAAAAAAAACTTGCTCATCATTAATTCTAATTTTCTGCAGTTCCTCATTTTCACCAGTCCCCCGTCCCCTAGTATTTCGGGAAGTTAGATTATGTACCTTCATCGGGGTATATAGAACGAAGGTGTTCATCTCAGTGGGCAGATGACTTCCGTCAATTCATGAATACGTCCAAGGACTGCATTTCGGAGATGATGGATATGTCAACCATTGCTGCCTGGAAAGTTTCAGAATCAATCCATTTCACTTCATGGTGAGTGTCTTGTCCCCTGATGTGAGACTGCAGAATTTTACTGAAAAGCGAGACACAGTGCTGTGGCAACTTCATTTTTGAAAGAAGTTAGTTTCACACTTTGCACCTGGAATTTGTCCAGCTTAGAAAAATGCTCATGGAAATCTCTAGGTGAATGTGCAGTGGCCTGCTCCACTCTGTGTAAGAGATTCCCTTCTGTATAGTCACAGCTCCACTTATTTGCCATGGATCCAGGTACAGTGTGAATGCAGTATCCAGAATGGGGTCAGCAGACCCTCCGGTCTCCCTGCGTGAACGCAGCAATTGCCAACATAAAGACGAGAAAAACGTCCATAGAACATCCCTTTACGTTCCAATGACAGTAACAAGTCAAATCCTTCCACACATGGGGCACCCATTCAGTGTTCAAAATGCCGCCCTCTCCTCAGTTTCACTTGCTGCCTGAGAGAGCCCTTAGATAACTGCTGGATCCCACAATAACAGTTCGTTTTGACAAAGAAGCAGTTGACAATGTAAATCGCCTTTCTCTATAACTCAGCAACTGTAACGGCAGCACCTCTATTGCCAATGATGTTGATCACCACGCTCAGAGAAGAGAGATAGAGGGATTGTAACTCACTTTGAATAACGACATACCTAAATATACGTGATGTTCAGGAATATGGGAAAGGGGGAAATGTTAGAATAATTACCAATACTTTCAGGCACTGGAGAATGTTATTTCAGATCTCCAAACATTCACAGTAGCTTTGTTTATTTCACTTTTAATGCTGTCGTTTCACTGATTTCAGCCTCACTGGTAATGGGAGCAGTTGTTGTTCTTCCTAATTGCCCTTGACTGTGTCGTCATTTGTCAAGACAATATGGATCCGGGTCCATTGCTCTGGGTCCTCAGTCAAACTGAGTCCATGCTGTGCAATAATGTTTACTTCATTTACCAAAGTCTATCGGTTAAATAATAAAAGAAACCCTGATGGTTTATGTTTACCATGAGTGAACTTAGAATCAATCAGTCAGCCTTAAATATACACAAGAACTT